>NC_137027.1:4965149-5120149 GCF_032717465.1 Coenobita brevimanus | reverse complement strand
TTATTTTTTTTTTTATCACTCAAATATGACGCTTTTCTTCAGTTACCACCGAAGTTTTTTTTTTTTTTTTCTAACGTGAGAGAGACTTTATTCGTAGTTAAAAAGCTTTACTTTTTTACTCTTTAATTATGACGCCTGTTTTTATATTCTAACTGTTACCCCAAGACAATACGTTTGGTAATGAAGAAACCGCTAATCTATCAATCTTTCTGTCTATCTATTATGTGGTTATCTATCTGTCTGTCTACCTATGTGCCTATCTATCTATTTGTCTATCTTATTCATGCAAAGAAGATGGGACCAAAAGCTAGAAGCCCGCAAGATCGTTCTCTCCAAGAAAAAATAAAAACAAGATGACCAAATTCAAAATCCATTCATTTGGAGATGCCTGGACACACTGCGTTTAAAAGACTATGTATGTATGTATGTATGTATGTATGCATTGTTACATAGCCTATGATTTCATCATCCTTTGTGTAATTCTAACGTACAGTATGCTGCATGTTTGATCACGAGCGTGTTCTACCTCACTCCCCCCGTCCTCCCTTATAGTAGAGTAAGTCGTTCTTTCTGTTGTTCAGAGCAGGAGTGTCAACTCTTTGTCCCCTCTGGCTTCATTTGCGCGTCCTTCTTACAAGCTGTATCAAGCACTGCCGGCCCCTATATAATGAGCTCAGTCTCTACATTAATTGCCACTTAGATCTACTCTTCATTTTGTTCACATCTCTGTCCTCCCGTGTAGTTATTATTGTGAGTGCTCAGGAAGTCTCCAACCATCTAGCAGCTGTGTAATTTGAGTATAAGTGTTATTACATTTTGTTCTTGTGCTGTATAGCATAAGGTGTTGATATGTAGGCCTAGTAAAGTTTTTATAATTCATATTGTCAGCCAGTGGTAATATTATTTTGTATCAATAATAATATATATTGCGTTAACTGAGCTTTATCCAGTGGTTTCTCATTTTATCAGGGCTGACTTAGATAAATTTACTCATGCTAATTTCGTGTTAATAGAGGCTATTGCAGTTAGTCATATATTTAACCTGTTTTTTGCCATTACATTATCCTTATGAGTCCTGAATGTTTTGTTGTTAGTTTGAGCATTAAACTTTAACTTGTAATTTTACCTAACTCTTTTGTTTTGAACCTGGAACTTTACGGGACAGTAGTGATTTTTAGTATTCTCACTTAAAGTGTACATTATCTTTCTCTGTTCCGTAACAGTATGTAATGTATGTCTATCTCTGTCTATCTGTCTATATATTTATCTATCTATGAACGATACTTACTGGAAGGTAGATGATGATGTGAAAATCAAGCAGTAAGTCTTGCCCCTTTTTTTCCCATAATGTCACCAAGGAGTCGAGAGAAACTAACATTAAATTCATTTTCTAGTCGACCTCATGCATATACTGTATTATCATTTCACGTTTAAGCCTGAATAAGCTGTCTTTTAAAACATGATGATTTTTTTGCTTAGACGATTTTATATGCCTCACGAGATATCTTTAAAACTAGAGAGTCAATATAAGCTTCCTTAATCCATACTTTACATCTCTAAGTTGGACAAGGATTTTTTTTAGAGACAGCATAAAGAAACTAAGAAAGAAATCATCCTACGGAATTCCTGTATTATTATTTCTTACGTGTTATTGTTTTCAGTGACAATTTCACACAGAGGTTAACACAATAATCCTCTGAAACAGATCGATATTTCTGATAATCTAGCCACATTTTGGCCTTGTGTTTGGACAGTGAAAAATATGTACGTGAATTACTTGCCTTACCAAGCATTGCACATCCATTATACTACGCTTAAAAGTATCAACAAAAATTATAATATTGCAATCCTGGCACATATTAATAAAAAAAAAAAAATGCGCTTGAACTGTATACAGGCAAAGAAATATATACACAGATATGTTTGTATGCGTGAGTAGGCTCAGTTTTAAAACTCCTGAATTATACACAACTCTAATGCCACAAAACTAAAAAATATATAAGTCACTGACATATCGAAATTTCGAAAACTTTGAATATACTCTGAGTACGGTTTTTGGTTGCTTGCATGGATGTATAGGTGTAGGTAAGCTGGCTCTTTAAAATTTCATACATATTATACAAAAAAAAAAGCCCACAAAAATAATTTAAAAATCCATGACACCGACATTTGAAAAGGGGGGGGGGCAGAAAAAAAAATAAAGCGTGTAAGTGATAGTAAGTTGGGCCTTCAAACATTTCATACCTGGTACATTATATAGAGAAAAACGCCACAACAATATGAAAAAATTAGCTCCCTGACACACGCGTCCATATTTCCAAAAATCTGGGGGCTTTCTGAGTTTGAGTACGAGTGGCGAAAAAATATATATCAATAAGAAATAAAACCCAATGAAAGATTTGTGTGGTGTTCTCTCTCTCTCTCTCTCTCTCTCTCTCTCTCTCTCTCTCTCTCTCTCTCTCTCTCCTATTTTTGTTACTCTTTCTTTTTCTTTTTTTTTTTTTTACAAATCAGTTTATCTTACATATGAATAATCCCCCTTCTCTCTCTCTCTCTCTCTCTCTCTCTCTCTCTCTCTCTCTCTCTCTCTCTCTCTCATCAGGGGGGGAGCAATATCTAGTGGGTATGTGCGGACGGCCAGAGGGAGGGGGGGGTGGGTAGGGAGGGTCGGGGAGGGCGGGCCATGGGGGGCGGGGTGCTGTCGCAGTTTTTGTTTCACTCCTCTGCATTTTTCACCTCCCTCGGCTGCGGACGCGGACGGTTACTTTCCGCCGACGGTCAGGTTGGAGGGGGGAAGGGGGAGGGCGGGGGAGGGAAGAGGGGATGGTGGGTGGTGAGGAGGGGACCAGTCGGAAACTTAAAAAAAAAAAAAGTGAAAAAGAAAAAAGCAATAGGATAAATCAGGATCTAGAAAAAAGGCGGAAAATATATAGAAAATAAGAAAAGAGGAAAGGGTTCCAGAGAGGTGAAGGGGAGGAGGTGGAAGGAAATAACAATAACAGGAAGAGAGAGAGAGAGAGAGAGAGAGAGAGAGAGAGAGAGAGAGAGAGAGAGAGAGAGAGAAGGATCTATACAATAATATATATAAACTGATGAATGGAAAAAAATTATAAGTACTCTGTCTTCCTCTGCTGTTTACCCCTCTATTTTCTTGACCTATCCTGACCTTTCCACTTCTATAAACCACTTGACTAAAAAGAAAAAATGAGGGAAGGTAAAGAAATATACACTATCACCACATATACCATTTTCAGTTGACCTTTCATTATCATCATCATCATCATCATCATCATCATCATCATCATCCCAACCCTAATTCCCACATAAAAGATTGGATAAGGTAGAATTCTCCTCATCTTTCTTTCATTCCTCTCCTCCTCCTCCTCCCCTTTCCTTCTCCTCCTCCTCCTCCTCCTCCCCTTTCCCTCTCCTCCTCCTCCTCCTCCCCTTTCCCTCTCCTCCCTCTCCTCCCTTCCTCCCCAGCCTGTCTCCCTCCTCCCCTCTGAATGAAAAATGCACCCATATGGAGGGAAAAAATAGTGAAATACGAATATCAACACAAAAAAATTCTCCAACTTCCATCTTTTATCTGTTCCGTTCCCCCCCCCTCTCTCTCTCTTTCTCTCTCTCATCAACAACAAAAAATTCTCCAAAATCCATCTTTTATTTGTTTCTTTCTTTCTCTCTCTCTCTCTCTCTCTCTCTCTCTCTCTCTCTCTCTCTCTCTCTCTCAGGCCCAAGTCCAACCCAAACTGAAGAAAATCGTCTGAAGATAGCAAGAAAAAAATAAAATATAACACGTCCTTTGGCTGATGGGATTTTAGGAACCTCTGACCATATCTGTAAACTGAATAAAATCGTCCTGATAAAGCAAAAGTATATAAAAATCGCCTTTGATGAGAACAGATTAATCCCTTCAAATCGATGTCGTATTTCCCAGTTTATTATTGTTATTTCCAGACGATTTTATTCATCTTAGGGGAGACGTTTAGATTCCCTTCATTTCACTATTAAGATGTTACGCTCACCTGAAGGAAAGCGTCTTAATAGAGAAGGGAAGAGATTAAAGAAAGGTCCCTAAATTGATGAGGTTTGAAGAGATGAAAGAATTCTTGATTATACCTGCACCTTTATCAGTTTATGATGTATGATGATATAGTGAAGGATTTTATGGTGTGATAAACGCAAGAAGAGAGCTAATTGTTGGGGTAAGGATAAGCTGGAGATAAGTAAATAGATGGATGGATGGACGGATGGATGGATGAGTGGATGGATGGATGGATGGATAGATGGATGGATGGGTGGGTGGATGGATGGATGGATGGGTGTGGACGGATAAGTGGATAGATGGATGGATGGATGGATGGATGGGTGTGGATGGATGGGTGTGAATGGATGGATGGATGGAAGGATGGAGGCATGGATGGGTGGATGGATGAGTTGGTGTGGATGGATGGATGGGTATGGATGGATGGATGGACAGGTGAGTTCATAGATAGACAGGTATAGAGAAAATAAGATGAAACTGACAGACAAACACATACATAAAGGAATAACAACACTGATACATACACGTACTTACATAACAGATAGACAGGCAGGAAGACAGACAGACATATACACACAAATAGCCAAACAAATATGGAGACAGGTAGATAGAAAATGACTTACAGAGGAATACATCAAACAGGTGTACAAGTTTATCAATTTTACCTTCATCCATCTTCCCTTAATATACCTTCCCTTCACCCATCTTTCATTCATCAATCATCCCTTCATCTACCCTCCCTTTATCTATCTTCCCTTCATCTACCTTCCTTTTATCTATCTTCCCTTTATCTATTTCCCCCCCCCTCTCTTTGTGTATTCATGGACAAAACACATACACATACACTATAAGGGAACCTGATCAATGCTTTTTAGGTGTATGCACGTCTTTGGTGAGCTACAAGGAAGAGTATAAGGGGAACGAACATATATTTCATTTCATAGTGTGTTATTCCAAAGCTTTTCGTCCTATGAGGGGGTGATGGGAGTTGTGATGGGATTTTGTTGACTCATTCTCTCTCTCTCTCTCTCTCTCTCTCTCTCTCTCTCTCTCCTTCCAGGGTGGTTCGTAAATAGCGCTCCACGAGACTCTCACCTGGTCGTGTCTTGTGTTTTGAGGAGACGGCTCAGCTGCTGGTGTGGGAGGGGCAGTGCAGAGAGAGAGAGAGAGAGAGAGAGAGAGAGAGAGAGAGAGAGAGAGAGAAAATGGGCCGTCCGTGCAACACACAAGAAATCACCCGGCAGAGTGGCAGAGGGACGCTATATATTTACCGCCTAGTATATAACAAACACAGATAAAGTAACAACAATAGCCATAAATTATACACTTATTTACCTGTCTCTTAAACTGTAGCAAGATCTCTCGGGCTGAAGCGGTATAAAGAAAAGAAAAATAAAAGTTCTCAGTTGTTGCAGTTTAAATATATATAAAAATAAAAAAATGTTTCTAACGTATAGCGGTATAGGAAAACAGATAGAAATGACGGCTCTTTATTTATAGGGGTTTAAATGGGAAAATAGATACAAATTTATGCTCTTAAAAATAGATACAAATAAATGCCCCTAATTTATTGGGGTTTAAATAGGAAGATATATAGGAATGAATTTTCTTAATCTACTGGGGTTTAAAGAGAAAAATAGATACAAATAAATGCCCTTAATTTATAGAGGTTTAAACAGAGAAACAGATATAAATAAAAACTCAACGGTTCATCTGTTTAAAGAAATAAAATAGAAATAAAAGGTCCTAACTGTTTTACTCGGGTCCCCAAACTCGTCTTCCAGTGCGGGCCGAAATGGCTGTAAAGGACGAAGTCTCCAGGCAGCCATTACTCCAGGCAGGGTGTCAGGGCGGAGGGAAGTGGAGGAGGCAGGAGGGAGGGAGGGAAGGAAGACTGGAGGCACTGGAGGGAGAGGGAAGGAGGAAAGAGAGAAGATCAAGTGAAGGGAAGGAGGGAGGGAAGGAAGGAAGGAAGACTGGAGAGAGGGAAGGAGGAAAGAGAGAACATCAACTGAAGGGAAGGAAGGAAGATGGAAAGAGGGAAGGAGGGAGAGAAGAAAGGAAGGAAGACTGGAGAGTGGGAAGAAGGAAATGAGAAGATCAAGTGAAGAGAAAAGAGGGAAAGGGAAGGAGGGAAGGAAAAAGATAAGCTGAAAGGGAAGAGGGAAGATAGGAAGGAAAATTGCATGAAGGGAGTGAGTTAGTAGGAGAGACCAGTGCGATAGAAAGAAATATTGAAAGGAAAGGTTGGGAGGAAGACTGGAGGGAGAGAGGGAAGACTGTAGATAGGGAAGGAAGGCGAAGGAGAGAATGGAGAAAGGGAAAAAGAAAGAAACAACAGAAAGGAAGGAAGGCAAAGGAAAGAAGAAAAGCAGAGAAAGACAGCAGAAAGGATGGCAGGAAGGAATGAAGGAAGAGATGAATGGAGAGAAGGAAGGAGCAGGAAGGGAAGAAGGAACGAAAATGGAAGACACTGAAACCGAGCAAAGGAAGGAAAGAGAGAAGAAAGTAAGGAAAGGAAGAGAAAGAGAAAAGGAAGAACGCCAGAGAATACAGGAAGAAAACATAACATGAAAGGGTGAAGGACAGAAGAGAAGGAAAGGAAGGAATAAGAGACGGAAGGAAGGAGACAGAGAGATAGAGATATAGATAACGAAGAAGGGAAGGAAGGAGGAAGGGAGAGAGAATGGAGGAAGGAAGGAGGGAAAGAGGGGAGAACTGTCTGAAGGTGTCAAGAATACGAGATTACTGCTCGATCCTGCCACTTAAAATGTTTAGCTCGCTGGATAGCCTGCCTGGACACTGGGCCGAGGGGAGGAAGAGCAGGGGGAGAGGGAGAGAAAGGAGGGAAAGAGGGAGAAGAGTGGAAGGAAGAGAATGAGAGAGGGAGGTAGAGAAGGAGGGAGGGGGGAGAAGGAGAGTGGGGCAGATATGGGGAGGGAGAGAGGGGACGGGGGAAGAGGGGGAAGTAGAGGAGAAAGGAGAGTACAAACAAGAGAAGAGAAGGCCAGGCAATGAAGTAGGAAAGAAGGAAGAGAGGGAAGAAGAGAAAAGAGGAGGAAAGGGAGAAATAGGAAAGGAGGAGAGAAAGGGAGACAGAAAGAGGGGGGAGGGAGAGAGGGAGAGTGGGATTAGGATAAAGTGAGGGAATCGGGTAGGGGTGGAGGAACGGAGCCGGAAGGGGAGAGAGGCAGTAAAGGAAAGAGAAGGAACGAAGTAAAGAGGAGGGAAGGGAAGAAGGAACAGGAAGGAAAGAAGTGAGGGAAAGAAGAAGACAGGGAGGGAAGGAAGAGGAAAGGGGGGCACGGAGGGAGAGAGGATGTATGGATGAGAAAGAGGGAGGGGAGGTGAAAGGGAGGAGGGGGGGGTAGAAGGGAAAGAGATAGAGACAGAGTGAGACAGAAACCAAGGACAACGAGGGGAGAAGAGGAAGGGAGGAAGGGAGAAGGGAAAGAGTAAAAATCAAGAGTGAAGGAGAGGATGACTGAGGGGGCGTGAGGGAAAGAATGAGGGAAGGGGGGGGGGTAAGATGAGCTCAACGTTCAACAACAGTGGAGGAAAGGTAACTGGGGAGGGAGAGAGAGAGAGAGAGAGAGAGAGAGAGAGAGAGACAGACAGACAGACAGAGAGAATTTTCTTACCCCTTCAATACGATGACGACTTATTCTGTATTCTTCCTATAGCCAGACGATTTTATTCAGCTTATAAACCTCTTTCAGTGATGGGGTTAACATGACTCTCATTTCGGTTCCATAAAGCCTAAATATTCTCCTCACTATACCATGAGAGAGACGGTGGGTATTAGTGCCAAAATGGTGATATGTGAGAGACCCTTCGTTGTGGCGGGATTAACGTGTGCTTACTGCCCTTCCATAAATCCCAAAATGGTGCAGAAAAAACGCTATTCCCACAACACCATCACTAGTAATGTTATCCCGTGCATATCACAAGAATGACGGTGGGTATTCCAAAGTGGTGACATGTGAAGGCTTTGGGGAACCAGGCTTTCGTTGATGCGTAGTACGTGAACTAGTCTACCTCGAGAACGGGCTTTGTTATTGGTGTCCAGAATCGAATGGTCAAAATACTACTAATAATAATACCTAGAATTCTGAAACTCATGAAGCAATATTCAAAGAACTCCACATTCCAGATGAAAATACTTTTGTCACCACTGTGGACCTAATAATAAGAGACTTTTGGCATGACACAAATTTTTTTACGGATTTTGGTCTGTGATTTTAAAGTCATGGTCAGGGTCATTCATACTATGCAGATCATGTTCACTCATGACCTACTATATTTCCATCGAGTTTGGTCAAAATCGGCCAAATTCTTTCCGATTTAGCACTTCCAGGCATTAAGCGGCCATTTTGATTTTCCTCAATATCTCAAAAAGTATTTGTTTAATCCCAGTATCACTACTCAGGTGCACTAGTATATGCTGACGATTACATACTGGAGCACTTGCAAAGCAATCGAGTTAGCAGTTTCTGCTGCGCAGGAGAGCAAAAAACACACACACACACACACACACACACACACACACACACACACACACACACACACACACACACACACACACACACACACACACACAGGGCGCTAGTGTGGAGCTAGCTCTAGGGAAAAAAAGATGTGCCACAAGAAGCCCGCAATAAAGATACATCACTCGAGAAAATTTCAGTCTCTATCTCAAACGGTCTTAGAATGTTAACCTTCTAGATCTCCCCCCCCACCAAAAAAAAAAAAATAATAATAATATCTACAATATCAATAAGAACTCCATAGAATGCGGAGTTCTTAACAATAATAACAACAATAATAATGATGATGATGATGATGATGATGATGATGATGATGATGATAATAATAATAATAATAATTATTATTATTATTATTATTATTATAAAAGGACTACTACTACTACTACTACTACTACTACTACTACTACTACTACTATTACTACTACTACTACTACTACTACTACTACTACTACTACTACTACTACTACCACTACTACTACTACTGCTGCTGCTGCTCCTACTGCTAATGCTACTGCTGCTACTACTACCACTACTACTACTACTGCTGCTGTTCCTACTGCTGCTACTGTTAATACTAACAACAACAAAACAGATAATAGTACCCAAGCTGTGATGTGCAAGGTTGCAAGGGGCGTAATCCGTTGGTACGTGAATGGACTGGTGTACCTTGAGAACGGGTTTTCTAGCCTATGCCTTGAAGCTGAATGAAAAAAGAAAAAGGAAAAAGGAAAAAAAGAGGAAAATGAGACCGGAATAACTGAACAGGTTTTTCCCAGACAATAACGCAAAGTGGATGAAAGATTAAACGGAAGATAAATGTTAGAATGAAGAAGAAATAGAATGATAAAATAAAAGAGAGATGAGAGGTAGTATGAATAAGAAATAGAAGGAATAAATGAGAGTAGAAAAGAATCCGCAACTAAAAAGATAGGAGAGATTAAAAGTATGAGAGATAAGAGACAGGACAGATTGAGAGAAGCATGAAGAAAATAAAAAAAAAGTGAAGAAATAATGTTACTTCTATGAGAGATGAGTGGTAGGAGTCAAAAGAGATTAAAGATAGGAGTGATAAAAGAGAGAGAGAACAGATAAAGAACATGATACGCTGAACAGACTACGTAAAACCCAATATTCCTGTCATCGATACAGCTAGGAAATAAATACATGGGTTTCTCGAGTTGTATGACAGATAAAGATAGACGTGATTAGAGAAAGAACGTGTTAAAGACAGGACACTTGAGGACACAGGACAGACAGAAAATAGATTATAGAAAGAAAGAAAGAAAAGAAAATAGTACGAGAGACAGGATGCATAAGAGAGACAGGATACATAATAGGGTAGGGATACAAAAGAGATGTATATATGAGAGAGACAGAATACGCGAAAGAAAAACAAAAATACCTAAGACAGAAAATGCTAAATAAATAACTTGTCATGACAAAGATACATAATGAACACAGAATACGTAAGAGAGAGACAGAATGGACGACACCCAGCCTTCCTCTCACCTACACTGCTCAATAATACACATACAATGTTCTTGTATACCTTCTGGTTGTCTCGTACATTTATACACTGCTGTTTGGCTCGTGGTATATCCTGTGTACTTTGTGTTTCTTCTTTCTTGCTATTTTCATTTTTTCTCGTTATACTTTTTCCCTTGCTATATATATTTTTTTAATCTACTTTCTTCTACACTATTATTATTACTGCTCTTTTCTTTATTTCTTTTTACTCTCTTCTTTAAGCCTGTTTCTCATATTTCACCTCTTCCTCCATCTCTTCTTTCTCCTTCCTTTACTTCTTTTCACACTTCTTCAACACAGACATTCCATCAACTTCCTTTTCCATCTAATCTATCCCAGTTCCTCCTCCTCATCGTCTTCCTTTTCCCTTTCCGATAACTTCTTCTTCTTCTTCTCCTCCTCCTCCTCCTCCTCTTCCTCCTCCTCCTCCTCCTCCCTCTTCTCCTCCACCTCCCCCCACTCCGTCGTCAGATAGATGTCATTAACATTTAACTTTTATGATGGTTGGCCTCAAGCCTCACTAACTTCCTACGTCCACACCACGACGCGAAGGAGGGAGGGAGGGAAGGAGGGAAGGATGGGGGGGGAGAGGGAAGGAAAGAAGGAGGAAAGCAGAGAGAGAGAGAGAGAGAGAGAGAGAGAGAGAGAGAGAGAGAGAGAGAGAAGGGAGCGTCCGCATAGGGAGAATAGATAAGAGGATGATAAAGAAGGAAGAAGGAAGGAAGAAGGAAGGACGAAAGGAAGGAAGGAAGGAAAGGGAGAGGGAAATACTCAGGGTCGTTTCAAGAGAAGAGGACAAGAGAGGGAAGGACAAACGGGAGAATGGAGGAGAGGGTGCAAAGGAGTATAATAAAAAACAAACAGCAAGAGACCTGATAGTCCTTTCGTGACTGTTTGGTATAGGAAAGATTATAACAAACAAAGCTATTCTATCAGTTAAAGTCAAGGCTAAAAGGAAGAGAGAGAGGGAAGTAGAGAAGGAAAGGTGAAGGAGAAAGGGAATGAGGGAAGGAGACATTGCCAAGTACTGGACAATTATGAATCACACACACACACACACACACACACACACACACACACACACACACAAAAGCAAGACAGGTAATAAAGAAGAGGCAAGGTTGACGATGCCAGGAAGACGATGATAAAATGACGAAGGCGTGACGATAGGCAGAAAGAGTACCCAAGTGGTGGCTTGCGGTGGTAGGTCAACTAGGGTCGGGTCAGAGAGGTCACAGGTCATTCAAGACTTCTGACTTCCCGGCTGTGATTGTGGAGATGGTGGGACTTTTCCTTGGTATCTCAGTATTACATTTACATAGTATATAATTCTTTCTTTTAATATTCTGAGCAGATTAATAATGATCATGACATTACAAGCCCCAGTTGTACTTATCTTACCTCTGCAAATTAGTTCATGCAAATTTCCACGCTATCAGCTTAACCCGCGTCTTTCACTCTTCACACTCATCTCTGGTCACACTTCACGCCCTTCACGTCCTGTTAACTCTACATCTCTATTATTATATTCTCATTTGCATTTATAGCGCTGTTAGTTACGCCTCTAGTATGTTTCCAGTTCACTTTCCCTTTCCATTCCTTTCCATAGGCTGCCACATAAATCGACTTTTTTCTTTCACATTTCCCCCTTCCCTTACAGTTTTCGCTTCCCAAACTTCCCATCTTCAGCTGTTTATATCTCTCACATCCTCATTTTCCATTTTTAAACTCAACAGCAGCTCTGTCATCTTTACAATTAGCCCACAAAATGTTCTCACATTGCTGCCTCTAACACTCCTCCCACTATTTCGCACTTTTTGCTGGTCACTCCCCACCTCCAGCCAACTCTTTACACCTCTCATTTGCACCTTTCGCACCTCTAAGCTCTCAATTGCGCCGTTCTTATCTCTCCAATTAACCATCGCATTCCACAGGCTGTCACATAAAATGACTTCCTTCCTCCACCTCCTCATTTCCCCTTTCCCTAATAGTTCTCAACCCTCCCTAACTTCCCTCCCACGTGCTGACATTTCCTCTTCCGGTGTCACTTCCTTTTCCTCCTGCACATTCCTCTGCTTTGTCTCTCGCCACTCTATATCACCATCTTTAGCCCTAAGCATTTTCGTGAGGCCTTTTTAGACCAGTCAAGACCGGTCAAAGTTTTCTGGACCAACTTGATGCTCGAGAGAATGGATTTTAGACCATTTCCAGCCTTAATGTACTCTTATTGGCTGGAGGAGCGAGTGGGCGGAGTCATGACGGAATCAGCTGAGTTATGTAAACAGAGAGAATAAGATGGTAATAAATCAATTTAGCTATATATATTGTCTTCACTAGCGTACACAGTAGCTGTCTGTGCGTCATAAAAATGATAATATGACAGCTTCCCAGTGCGTCACTGTTAGAATCATGATAATGTGTTCTCATTACACTATGAAGTGAAATAAACGTTCACCTTACCTTTTCGTTTAAAAGAGAACTAATAACCGGAGGCAAAGGATGCAATACCCGTCCGTAACATTTCATTAGCAACATTTCATTATCTCAAGCACTCACTTACCGTCACCTCCACTTATTTTCTCTCATCTCCTCCTTCTCCAATACCTCATATCAAACCCTCTCTTTACACATCTCTCGCAGCTCTGGTCGTGCCCTTTCGCTCACTTCACATCACTTCCAAACCTTTCACTACCCCAAGCACTTCTCCTTAATCTTTCATCTCCCTCTCCAGTACCTGTTTTCATATCCTCTTCTTTACCCATCTCTCTCACATCGTTAGTTTTCCATATAATATAAATTTTTTTAATGGTGCGTAGAATTTACTCTTAATTTCACACTTTTCACTGCCTTAAGTACTTATCTTCCAGCACCTCTTTCTTCTAATATATCTCCTCAGACCCTTTCTTTGCCCATCCCTCACACCCCTTCTATCTTTCAGGCATCACATCCTTTTGCACACTCCATCTCACTTCCAAACCTTCCATTCCTCTAAATACCTTCTTTTCTCTCCTCTTGTTTCACCTCTTTCTTTTCTCTTTTCACATCTTTTCTTCACTCTTTTTTTTCTCACATTTTCTTCTTCCAAACAGCATGTGTTTTTATATACATCTCAAGTCCCATTTCCACTGTCTCAAGCGCCCATTTTCTTGCACCTCCACTTCTCTCTGTCTGTCTGTCTGTCTCTGTCTCTGTCTCTGTCTGTCTGTCTCTCTCTCTCTCTCTCTCTCTCTCTCTCTCTCTCTCTCATCCTTCAGTTACAATAACCTTTTGCATGTCATCTCCATTTCAGACCTTCCTTATCCCATTCACATCTTTTAGTCTCCCGTTTCACCTCTTCCTTTTTCATCTAATTCCACTTTCTCCCCACACATTGGTCAACACCCCTTACCTCCCCTCTTCTCCCCACCCTTTCTCCACACCTCTCCATCCACTAAGTTCTTCACACCCCTCCAGCTCCTCCTTGTTTCGCTTATCCCTTCTCCTTCAGTCCACTCATATCTCTTAACACAGTCTTCATCTGACCTTAAGAGTCTTCCTGGCATCTCCTTTCGGTGATTATTTTTCATATACACCGTGGTTTACGATTATTCTCTCTCTCTCTCTCTCTCTCTCTCTCTCTCTCTCTCTCTCTCTCTCTCTCTCTCTCTCTCTCATCGCGGAACCTCTTTTATGTTCATATCATCCCCGTCTCCATTCTCCATCCGTCTCTCTCCCTGTCAGTCTCTCAAACACCCATTGTGCCAACCATCGATAAAGAACTGCCACACCTGATCCAATTATCCCCACACACCTGTCCTCAACCCATTCAGTACAATGCTGTGTTTTTCATCATATTCTTGTTAGGATCAAATAATTTGTTTTAAGTCATTAAATTTTTGTGGTCATGAAGAGGATAATTTCGGTAAATTATCAGCAGACGTTCTTTGCGGTATGGCATAAATAGATAGATAGATAGATAGATAGATAGACAGATAGATAGATGGAAAGACGATTAAATAAATATAAATTGTTGTAGACAGACAGACCGATGGATAGACAGACACAGAGAGAGACAGAGATAGAAAGACAGCAAACAGACAGATAGAAAGATAGACAGCAAACAGACAGACAGAAAGACAGACAGCAAACAGACAGACAGAAAGACAGACAGCAAACAGACAGACAGAAAGACAGACAGCAAACAGACAGACAGAAAGACAGACAGCAAACAGACAGACAGAAAGACAGACAGCAAACAGACAGACAGAAAGACATACAGCAAACTGACAGATAGACAGACAACCTCCAGACAGACAGGCAAACAAATAGATAGATAGGTAGATAGATAAATAGATAGATGCATAAGTAACCAAATAAAAATTGTAGATAGCTTACAGGGAGAGAGAGAGAGAGAGAGAGAGAGAGAGAGAGAGAGAGAGAGAGAGAGAGAGAGAGAGAGAGTCATCCACATAGATAGCTAGTTCGGTAGGTAGATAACGAACAAATAACTAGATAAAAATAAACAAATAAACAGCTACCTCCCTGATGCTGGAAACACCTGCGTACGGCTTCTGACAGGTAAATATTAGCGACTGGCGGTGCAGGTGTGTGTTGGCGGGGTGAGGTTTGGGAGGACGGAACACGTGCGTTGGGGCAAAGAAAAGAAGCACAAATAAAAAAAAAAAAAAAACAGTGACAGAGAGAGAGAGAGAGAGAGAGAGAGAGGAAATGTGTTGGGTAATTACTGCCTACTTGTGAATTTACAGCGACAAGGAAGTTGAAAATATCGACGCTGATAATCTTCGTAGTATCAACACAAATCGCGTATAAAATAGAATAAATATCGCGTGAAAATAGTCTGGACATATTATCAGGTACTTTCCGAACAATATTATACACAGATTTGACCGTAAATAAGGACAGTACAATATATCGAAGACTGTCCATCTTTTCACAGTTTTGGGGAAACGGCTTATTATTTTCCTTATTTACGGCTAAACTGAAGTATGTTATTAAGCAGCAAGTACTTGCGATACGGCCAACGCTATTTCCACACTATATTTATCTTCAACGCGATTTGTGCTGATACTACGAAAATTATCAATGCAGATTATTCCAAAAAAATAAAAGTGGGAAAAAGAAGTGTGTGGTAATCATAGGGACATTTATCTTCATAGTGGAAAAGTGTATGGTAGGATACTTATTGACAGAGTTAGGGAAATAAAGAAATAATTTGTGGAGAAGAACAGGAAGGCTTTAGGAAGGGAAGAGGTTGTGTAGATCAGATATTCATTCTCAGATCTTTAGTCGAAAAGTTTCTAGAGAAGGAAAAGAAGTTGTATGCGGCCTTCATGGATTTGGAGAAAGCATATGACAGGGTGGATAGACAAGAATTGTGGACAGTATTAAGAATATATGGAGTAGATGGGAAGTTGTTGAATGCTGTGAAGAGTATGTATGATGGTGCTAAGGCCGCAGTGCGTGTGGATGGTGAACTGAGTGAATTTTTCTCTTTGAAGGTTGGGTTGAAACAGGGATGTGTCATGTCTCCATGGTTGTTCAATCTGTACATGGATGGGGTAATTAATGAGACACAAGGTAGGGCAGTGGATGTTGGAGTGGCCCTAGTGAGGGAGGATAGTGTTTGGAAACTCCCTGTACTGTTGTTTGCAGATGATATTGTGTTGTTAAGTGAAGAAGAAGGGGAGCTGCAAGGCTTGGTGGATGAGTTTGGGAGAGTGTGTAAGAAACGGAATCTAAAGGTGAATGTAGGGAAGAGTAAAGTGATGGTCTTTGAGAGAGGTGAAGTCAGTGACTGTACAGTGAGGTTGGATGGTGAGGAAATGGAAAATGTGAGTACGTTTAAGTCCTTGGGTAGTGTGATGAATAAGGATGGAAGTTTGGAGGGTGGAGTGCTTGAAAGGGTACAACAAGGAAGAAAGGCTGCTGGTTCCAAGAAAGCAGTGCTAAGGAACAGGGAAGTGAGCATGGAAGTGAAAAAGTTACTATATGATAGTATTGTGATACCAACTCTAACTTATGGAAGTGAGGCTTGGACGTTGTTGGAAGGACAGAAGTCAAGAGTGAGAGCAGTGGAAATGAGTTATTTAAGAGGAGCCTGTGGAGTCAAATGGAGAGACAGGCTGACAAATGAGGATATAAAGGAGCGTTGTGGTGTGGATGTGGATGTGATAGGAAGCGTTAGGAGGAACACACTGAGGTGGTTTGGCCATGTGGAGAGGATGGAGGGTGAGAGACTGATGAGGAGAGTGTATGTGAGTGAGGTGGAGGGGGGGAGAGGGAGGGGGAGGCCGAGGATGAGGTGGAGGGATGGAGTGGAGAGGTATATGAGAGAGGGGGGTGTGAGCTGGGAGCAGGGCAGTGAAATAGTGGGGAACAGGGCGACGTGGAGGCAATAAGTTTGTGGCCACCCCGTAAGGGATTAAGGCGTCTGGCAATAGACAGACAGATAGATAGATTTTTTCAACATTCTCGTAGCCTACAATTCAAAAGTTATAGATTTTTGAAACACTGGAGGACATCTGTAATCTGGTCTATGGAATTTTGTTTTATTTTTTTTTTTCTGCCTCTGTTCATTTGTAAAAAAAAAAAAATGGTCCGGGTTACGATGCCGGAGTCCAGAATTTTTAACCACTTCAGCCCGTTGACCTTTCTTCCCTGTTCTCTTCTTTCTTCCTTCTAACTTTTTTTTTTTTTTTAATCCGTTCTGGCCCAAATTTGGTGGAATGGTTACGGGCGACGCATAAATAATGTAATTCGATTTTGGGAGCAATCAAGGTCACGGGACAAAGTCAAATGCTCGGCCCATAAACCAGTTTGTGAGGGCAGGTGTTGGATTCTGCGTCTTCTTCTTCTTCTTCTTCCTCCTCCTCCTCCTCCTCCTCCTCCTCCTCCTCTTCTTCTTCTTCTTCCTGCTCCTCCTCCTTCTTCATCTTTATAGCATCAACGGTACCTTTGGACAGGGTAGATTCTCCACTAAATCATGACACTAGTAAACAGTATAAACATGCCAGAAGATATACCAAACAAAAGCCTTCAAAGTAGAAAGTCCTGCCCTTATGAACAGAATCGTGAGCTAGTGGTGCAAGTCGGGATGTGAGGATGTGGGAGGGAGAGTGAGGATAGGGTGAGGAGTGAGAGTGTGAGGACTGGAGTAGATGGGAGTGAGGGTGAGGATAGGGGTGAGGAGTGAGGCTGTGAGGGCTGGAGTAGATGGGAGTGATGGTGAGGATGGGGGTGAGGAGTGAGGCTGTGAGGACTGGAGTGGATGGGAGTGAGGATGAGGGAGAAATGATGGAAAAAATCACAGAGATGGAATAAAGGTGTGAGAAAGAGATTGAAGTGACAGCAGGGGGATGCGAGTGAGAGTGGGATGGGTGAGTGTCAGGGTGAGAGAGAAATGAAAGAAAGGGTGAAGGGGATGGCATAAGAGTGTGAAAGAGGTGGAAAACAGTGGAAGTAAGAGTGAGACAGGATGAGAGTGAAGGTGCAAGAGGTATGAGTAAGAACTGGGGTGAAAGTGGAAGTGGGGTGAAAGAGAGGTAACTGAGAGTGGGAGAAAAGTAGAACAGGAATGAGTGAGGCTGCGAGGATGAGAAGGAAATGAGAGTGAAAGGGGAAGGAGTAAGGGTGGGAAAGAGGTACAGAAAAAAAAAGGGGGTTGGGGGGCTGTAGTGTGGGGGGTGGGGGGTGGGGAGTGAGAGTGGGAGGAAAGTGCAGAAGGTGGGGAGAAGAATGCGAATGTGAGGAAAGGCATGAAGGTATGGAAATTGGATCTAAGAGTAGTGATGAAAGCGTGAATAAGGGTGTGAGTACAAGGGAATGAGAGTGAGAAAGGTGAGACTGAGGATAGGGGGCGAGAGGTAGAAAAAAGGTGGAATTTACGATACAGGTAAAGGTGGGGAGGTGCAAATAAGAGTGAGAATGAGATGGAAAAGATGAATGTGAGGCTCCGTGGTTCGATCCTGGCACGAAATAATCTTAATGGTGAACCGTAAGACATTCCAGCAGACACTATAATATCTACATCACCCGCGACGACCCTGAGGTGAGAAGCTGGCCCCTTTCTTGACGGAGACCCACAAAATCTATAATGGGACAACGCAAGCATCAACACACGTCAAGAAATATTGGAGAAATCACTACTAATTTGTGCTGTTGTGTTTATCTTGGCGTACTTATGCTAAAAAATATAATATGGTTACTTGCAAAACAGTACATAGACCTGCAGCACTGAAAATAATACTCTTAAGATAAAACTGACGTGCTAAATATGTCATGAAAAAAAATATATATTTGAAGAACCTATTTACCAAACAGTCATCACTGAGAAATGTGTGTGTGTGTGTGTGTGTGTGTGTGTGTGTGTGTGTGTGTGTGTGTGTGTGTGTGTGTGTGTGTGTGTGTGTGTGTGTGTGTGTGTGTGTGTGCGCGCGCAAGTATCTCACAGTTAATGGTCAAAATCTTGTGAAATAACTGGTAATAGAGGAAAAACAAACACCTAACATTGGCGCTGGAAAACACTTACGCTGAAGGCAGGAAGCAGGTCTTCTTCATCCATGCAAATTAATGACGATTTTTTTCTCTCTCTCCAGACAATTTTTATTTAGCCTGATGGACAATTTCAGATTGGGAACAGATGAACACAGCCTAAATATACCCATTCTGTGGTACAATTTCTCAAGTTGAACAAAGCCGCCAGAAGAGAGCAATGAAGAAACTAATTTAAAAAAAGTCACAGGATTGAATGGTTAATACGACAAAAAACTGGGAAAAAAACAGGTGAGGAAGAACCAGTTTCTGATATTAGCATTTTAACTCCATCGCAAAAGGGATTATTTCATTTTTTTTCCTTGCTGCAACCAGACGATTTTGCTCAGCCTAGGAGGGCGCCCTAGTACTGAAGGGGTAAATGGGGACTCTCTAACCCCTACAAATAAAGAAGTCTCCCTTGAACAGAAAAGAATCGTCATGAAAAAGAAAGAATAAGGTAAGAATAACGTCCTCGGGCAATCAGGGTTGAGAAGATGGGACGACCAGCTGGAGGGGGAAACTCGTTAAAAAATATGCATACGAAAATACAGAGAAGAAATTACATAAAACACACGAAATAAAAAGTATACTGAGTGACGAAATTACAGAGGGGAAAGAAAATGGAGGTTAGCTCAAAGAATATGGACTTTGTAGGAAGAGAGTAATTAAGGGTGGGTTTATTACAGTCCTGTTTCCCTCCCTCCCTCTCCTCCGTTTCCTCCTTCCTTCCTTTCCTCAATCCCTCCTTCCTTCCCTCCTTTCCCCCTCCCTCCTTCTTTCCTTCCTTACTTTCCTACTTCCTTTCCATCTTTCGTTTTCTCTCCACGAACATGGATACTCCTTCTTCTTCTCCCTTCGTCCCTCCCATCTTTCCCTTCCCCTCCCAACTAACTCCTTCTTTCCTTCACCCTCTTTCTTCACTCTTCTTTGTCATTCCTCCCTCCTTCGTCCCTCCCACCTATACATTTCCATATCAACAAACTCCTTCTCCTTTCCTTCACCCGCCTCCTTCATTCCTCTTCATCATTCCTTCATCCTTCGTCCCTTCCCTTCCCAACAATCTCCTTCTCCTTTCACTCCTCCTCCTCCTCCTCCTCCATTCCTCTTTTTCACTCACAATCCTTACCTCATTTCCTTCCCTCCTCTCCTCCTCCTCCCCCCACCTCTTATATGACTCGACTCACCTGGATGTAAGAATGACATATAGATGGGAATATTGTACTCTAATTCTCGTCTAATAATTCGCCCGGAACAGCTCCTTTACCTTTACCTGTCTCACCTGTAATTAAGTCCCTCGCTGCCAGGTGTCTCGTAAGGTGAATGGCGTCGTGTGGCGGTAAAAGGAATAAAATATGAAAGACGGTATGGTCCTTTCCAACCTGAGGTCTCTCGTAAGGTGAATACAGTCGCCTCTCTCTCTCTCTCTCTCTCGCCTTCCTTCACATCCTTCCTCCTTCTCACTTCCTCATCACTCTTACCTTTCTCCTTCCTATCCTTTCCCTTCCTTCCCTTCATCTCTTTTCTGTTTCTTTCCTCTCTCCTTCCTATCCTTTCCCTTCCTTCCCTCGTCTCTTTTCTCTGTCCCTTTCCCCTCTCCTTCATATCATTTTCCTTCCTTCCCTTCGTCCCTTTTCTGTTTCTTTCCTCTCTTCTTTCCATCTTTTCTCTTCCTTCCCTCCGTCTCTTTTTCTCGTTCCTTCCTATCCTTTCCCAGCCTTCTCCCATCTCTCTTCACTGTCTTTAACACTTCCATCTCTCCATCCCTACCTACTTACCATCTACCCCCACCTCCATCCGTCCTTCCCTGCCCCCCCTCTCTATTGCCGATCAGAGTGGGTGAGTGAGTGAGTGACTAGGTGAGTGATTGGCCAAGGCGTTAATTCAATTGCCACCATAAACTGATCGTCTTTTATAGCACCCCCCATTGTTCCCGGTGCTGCGGGCACGGGCGTCGGGCCTCCAATCACGGCTTCATGGGATTGGAGACCTGATTAGACTGAGGGGCGATCAGAGGGTTTAGAGAGGGACAGAAGGAGTGATGGAGAGGGTGGGGAAAACAGACTGAGAGGGTATAGAGAAGGATAGGAGGAGTGATGGAGAGGGTGGGGAAAACAGAGTGATAGGGGTGAAGGGCGGGACAGAAGGATTGACTGAGAGGGTTGACAGAACAGACAGAAGGTTGAAGAAGCTAGTAAAAAAGAGTGAGTGACAAAAAAATGATTGACAGAGTTGACAAAATAGACTGAGAAGGCTGAGCAAGGTGACTAAATGAAGAGTGACTGACAAAAAAGTGACTGCGATGGACTGGATGATGACTAGAGAGACTGGGGAGATTGTAAAGAGTGACTGAGAGGGCTGAAAAGAGTGAATGAAAAGGCGGGATTGAGAAGGGTTGAGAAGCAACGCTCGAGTGAATAAGTGACCTCAGGGGCTCTAACCACGCCACCACCAGGGACTGAGCTGATTAGACGGGTTGAGAGTGATCAGAGGGTTGAGAAAGGGAAATATATAGTGACTGAGAGAGGGTACATAAAACAGACTAGGACGGTGGAAAAAGTGACTAAGAGTGACTGACAGAAAAGTGGCTGAGCAGGACTGGAAAATCACTAGGGACGCTGAGGAGGTGATGAGGGGTAAATAAGAGCGCTGAAAAAGGACACTGGTAAAAGCAACTGACGAGGATGAAGATGTAGACTTAAAGGAGTGAATAAGTGGGGTCAGGCGCTTGGGACTGGGGAGATGATTAGACGGGCTGAGGAGCGATTAGACGATTGAGAACGAGATAGCAGGAGTAACTGAGAGGGGGAAGAATATACGAGTAGAGAGAGAGAGAGAGAGAGAGAGAGATTGCATTAACCTTAAGAGAGACTTCTGGTAGGAAAGGACCATATCGTCTTTTATATTTTATTCCCGCTACCACCACACCACGTCATTCAACTTACGAGACACCTGGCAGCGAGGGAGTTAATTACAGGTGACACAGGTAAAGGTATAAGACCCGTTCCGAGAGAATTATTAGAGAAGATCTGCCGGAAAATGACGCCTCTCTCTCTCTCTCTCTCTCTCTCTCTCTCTCTCTCTCTCTCTCTCTCTCTCTCTCTCTCTCTCCTGTTGATTTTATTATAGGAAAATCTGTCAAAGGGAGCGAATTAAAACCGTCTTTATTAATTCCTTTGGCGCCGTGAAATAAAAGAAAAATATGTATATAGTCTTCATACTTCTTTGCGATTTATTTGGCCTCGGAAAGACCTCAAGGCTCCTACTGTCCTTGGTTGAGGAAACTCCCTAACATCTTTTCTTGAACGAGTTATTTTTCTTGTTACACTTTACTGTATTGTGTTACTTTGTTTTCTTAAGAGACTTATTTTGCTTATTACACCTTACTGTCCTCCCCTGTGTTTCGTAAATCACCAATATCGCTATATCCCCATGAATAACGTACAAAAGGATATTAACCAAGCACATCCAAAACTAAATTGCTCAGGGAGAGGTGTTAGGGGGTTTCATTAAATGACGAGAATACGAGCCCTTAGTTTTACAGGTCTCGTACGCTTCGACACCTGGCTACCATCAGATTAGATATTAGATTTACGACAGACAGCCCAGGCAGGAAAGGATTATAACATCATTTTATTTTCATTCACGCTACCACCAGTCCACATTCTCCAGGTGTGGTAATGGTGAGGTGAATTACAGGTAAGACGAGTAGAGGTGAAGGTGTTTTGAGAGTTGAAAAATGTACTTATGTCGAAGGAAGAGTTCACGTTGTCTTTATAGTAAACCTGGGCTGATGCTTATTTATTTTTCTGTACTGTCTTAAGATGGTTCAGTTTAGCTTAAGATGGATCGTCTAGAAGCACAGGATCCTGACGTCTTATGTATTCTACTTTTTCTCCATCAAACTTTCTCATTCTGTTCACGAGAGATCCAGGGTAGTAAGGAACCACTATTTATTTTTTACTTTATTTTTGCTACCTTCAGAGGATTCATGAAACGTCTGCTGGCGAAAGGATTAATTAAAGGTAAGACAGGTAAAGGAATACAGAGAGCTATACAGGTGTGTCGAGAGAACCGTTCTAAAAGGAGTCTCAGAAGGCGATCCAAGTTATTAAAAGTCCTCCTCCTCCTCCTCCTCCTCCTTGAAGCAATTTTATGTCTTGTTCTTGTTACCTCGAGGCAATCTTATCAGCCCAGGGGAGACCACAAGTAGTAAGGATCGTGAAGGTTTTTAAATTCTATTCTTCCTACCGCCACATGATTTTATTCAGTTTAGGAGAGATTTCTGATAGTAAAATACACACACACACACACACACACACACACACACACACACACACACACACACACACACACACACACACACACACACACACACACACACACATTTGTTTTTATATCTTACTCTGTTCCTTTTATACATATGCCTGGCAGTAGGAACGCTTAATTAAAGGTAACACAGATAAAGGTTCAGAAGCTGGGAGAGGTAAAATGACGTCGGCAGAACCATTTCTCGGGAGTTTTAAAGACGACGTGCGTGATTGTCAGTCCTTCTGCACAATGATGCCTTCTATATTTTCTTCTTGATACCTCCAGACATTTCAATTCATACTATAAGACACCTCTACTGGATCTTAATATTTTCCTTACGACCTCAAGATTGTATTCAGCTTGCAAGGGATCGCTGGTAGGAGTAAAGAAGTATGGTGTCTTAAACATTTCTTATGCGAGCCCCAGTCGATTTTAACCACACATCTGTTAATAGGAATGATTAATTAGGGGTGAGACAGGCAGGGCACAGGTGTCGAAAGACGCATTCCTTGAGAGTTTTAGAGACGACTAGCTATACCTTACCACCTTAACATATTTTTATCCTCTCTTCCACTGGTCTGTATTTTACGCATAGGTCTAGCAGTGAAAGGACTAATTAGAGGTGAGACAGGTAGAGGTGCAGGAGCCTAAGGGAGATATTCTGGTAAGGTTAGGAAGCTTACTAACACTTCTTCCTTACCGATTTATTTCTGATTCTGCTCCGTTACTATATTCTTGTGTGCTGTTCATGAAATCTATGTCGATACTGAAAACACATAAGAAGCAAACCAGGGGATATGAATGAGTAGTTTGGAAAATAAATCGTTAACGAAGATGTGTTAGGGAGCCCCCTTACCCGACGAGAATACGATCCTAAGAGTCGACGGACAGAACGTTCCTTGTGAGTTTTGAAGATGACTTACGTGAGTAAATTTCCTACAACGATTATTCTTTGTGTATTTCATTTTTCCTACCTCCAAACAACTGAGTATGGTTATGAGAGATCTACCACACTGAAGGGAACAGAAACACTCCCAGCCACCCCTTTCAGTACAAGAAAAACTCCTCTACCTTACGCCAAGCGCACAAGTTCTGAGTCATTCCTGTTTGGTGAGGGAGTTGGAGTTACTGTGGGGGGGTGGGTAAGTGGTAGTACACTTACCCTCACCTGGTACCCTTCCCCCACTCCCTCCTGTAACCCATCAGCCAGAAATGACTAAGTATACCCAAGCTAAGACGGTGTGTGAGTGTGTGTGTTTCTTTAGTTTGTACCTGGACGTGTGGACAGAATCGTTCATGGAGAGTTGTAAGGACAAAGGACAACCATTTGTATATACACCATGAAGCCTTTACATATTTTTATCCCTATTTACTAATCGTTTTTATGCATACGTCAGACAGTGACATGATAAATTAGAGGTGAGACAAGCACAGGTACGGGGGCCTAGAAGAGTATGTGTACGTGTCGACAGAAGCGTTCCTTTAAACACAATACTATTACATGTTTTTCCACTGCTACCAACACTATATTTTATGCACATGTCTGACGGTGAAAGAATTAATTACAGGTGAGGCAGACAAAGGGACAAGAACCTAGAGAGATGTGTGTACCGTACGTGTCAACAGAATCGTTCCTGGGGATTTTGGAGACGATGCTTTTACATATTTTATTCTCCTTTCTCCCACCACTCCAATTCATGCACACGTCTGGCAGGTGGAAGGAATTAATTAGAGGTGAGACAGGTGGAGGTACAGGAGCCTAGAGAGCTGTACGTACGTGTCGACAGAGCCATTCCTTCTAGAGCTTTTGAGACAGCCTGCGTGATTAAAAGTCCTGCTCGCATCGACGATATCGGTAAAATACGAGTCCGCAATGAGAGAGGCGGCACTGACATATGGCCCGATTGCATGCAGAGTCACCCAGAGAGAGAGAGAGAGAGAGAGAGAGAGAGAGAGAGAGAGAGAGAGAGAGAGAGAGAGAGAGAGAGAGAGAGAGAGAGACGGGTAGGGTGAGAAAAGAGAATGAAGAATGTGACTGTGTAGGTGTGGAAGAAGAGATCAGGAGAATTGTGTGAATATGTGGGATTGGATGATTTGGAGACACCTGGAGAGGAAAAGGAATTTGTGAGAGAGTGAGAAAAGAGAGAGAATGAAGTGAATGAAAAGTGTATTGGTGAAGATGTGGAAGAAGATATCAGTCATTTGGAAAGAGAGAAGAAAAAAAAAAGAGAAAATGAAGGTAATGGAAAGTGAATGATGAATATACAGAAGAAACATTAGGGGGACTGTGTGACTGGATGCCTTGGTGACTAGGCTGGCGGGGGATCAGCTTGAGGATTAACGTAAGGATGAAAGTAGTTAATCATCATCATCATCATCATCCGGACCTCCTTTCCCACCCAAGGGCAGGGTGAGGAGTAGCAATGTTCAGACAGCACAAACTTGCCCAGTCCAAATAGGCCACACTTCCATTCACTCATCATTCAAGCCCTTGGAGTCCTGGCTCTACCGGATACGCCAAAAAATATTCACCACATTCTGCAGCTTCACACAAAAAATTCCCCCCGACACCCCCACACTTCACCCCTATAACCCACACTTCCCAAACAGACTCTAACGCTGCTCATTGAAACACCCACACTTCCACACCTTCCTACAGACCCTCACACTTCCCCACCCACCCCCACACATCCTCCCACATCCCCACACGTCCCCCAGAGGCTCGGCATGGTGGGGGTGGGAGGGAGGGGTTTGGTTGTATTGGGTATAGGCTGGTGCTACTGGTCTTTTTATGGAGGGCATTAAAGAAGCCTTGTTCTTATACAGCCACACTCTCACCTCACTCACACAGGGGTCACACCACGCTACGGGACCCAGGCACGGAGTAGTGGAGGGATGTGGAGCAGGGCACGGAGGGAGTGGAGGGTACGAAGGGAGTAGGGAGAAGTGGAGGGTACGAAGGGAGTAGAAAGAAGTGGAGGGTACGAAGGGAGTAGAAAGAAGTGGAGGGTATGAAGGGAGTAGAGAGAAGTGGAGGGTACGAAGGGAGTAGAAAGAAGTGGAGGGTACGAAGGGAGCAGACAGAAGTGGAAGGTACAGAGGGAGTGATTAGAGAGTGGAAGGTACGGAGGGTGAGACTGGAGAAAAGTGGGTGAAGAGGCTGGAGGGAAAAGGAGAAATGCGGAAATGTAAGAGCAATATGAGACACTGAAGGGAAAATGAGGAACGAATGGGGATGGGAAGAGACTGAAGGCAATGGATGAAAGAAGAGTACAGAGAGGAAGGACGTATGGGAGTGAAGTAGAAAAGGCGATAGGAAGTAAACAGACACTGGGAGAGAGGACGAAGAGGAGCCAATGGGGGACTGGCAGGAAGTGGAGGAATGGAGCCACACTCTCATCTCACTCTCACAAGGATCACACCACACCACAGCAGTGAGGCATCAAGTGGAGGGAAGCAGAAGGAGGAACTAAACAGAAGCGGTGGGAGGGATTGGTGGGACTGGAGAGAAGTGGAGAGAAAATTGGTGGTGCAGAAAGATGGGACGGAGAAATTAGAATTTATGAATGCATGTCCATGTACACGAATGTATTTAGGAAAATGTATAAATTCGAAACAGAGTAAAAAAACAAAAGAATACCTACAACTAACCATTTATGATCGTGTTGTCTGAATACGCGGTGTTCTCAGAGCCTGGTAGTCATACGCAGAGGATCAAAAGGAAAGAAAGACTGAAGGAGACTTTTCCAGAGTTGGCCAGCTGTGAACATGAAGGATTGAAGACAGCTGTTAACTCCTGCACTAAACAGCTAAACAGAGGTGTGACAGTGTAGCTAGACGGGTGCTGCATGCCCGCAGTAACGAGATAGACTTGCAGTAAAGTACAGAGGAGTTCGAGGAAAATGGAGAGAGGGATTGGAGAAAAAATGAAAGCCTGGAGAGATGAGTGAAGAGAGGAAACCTGAAAAGAGGTGAGAGATACTGGAGGGGGGAGGGGTGATTTTTGGAGAGAAGGAGAGAGAAAAGGGAGGAGAGAGATCAAGATTTTTTTTTTTTTTTATGTGTCTGACTCTGGGCATAGGCTTCACAGCATACTATCAAGGCCCAGCAGCCCTCCTACATACCATACACCTCTACATGTCACCACTTCGGCGCTAACACCCACCGTCCATACTGAATACATGCTAGGGCTGTCTCATACTGGATTGGTGTATTGGTATTAGCGGGGGTATTTTTACGACATGTCGGCGGGTCTTCTGGTAGATCAGTAAAGCCTAATTTAATGAAATTCAAATCCATAAACTGTTCCCTGCCCCAGCCGGGATTCGAACCTGGGTCCTTTAGACCTGCAGGCAACCTCTCTACCGATTGAGTCACCGCCTCCCCCAAGTGGGGGGAAAATGATTAAAAAGTGACGAAGGAGTTAATAAAGAAGGGGTGGGAGGAGTGGGAGAGGAGATAAAGAAGTTGAGAAAGTGATGGAAGAAAAAAATCAGCAAGGAATGAATAATGTAAATTAATATATAAAATTATAAATAAATGAACGTAAAAATCTGAATGAAGAGAAAATACAGTGAAATAAAACTGAAATGAAAAGCAAAAAAATACAAATATGTGTAAGAGAGAGAGAGAGAGAGAGAGAGAGAGAGAGAGAGAGAGAGAGAGATACAATAGCGGTCCGTCCCTGGCCATTACCTACCAAGGCAACAACAGCAGTGGGTGCCGGACCATTGGCACCCACTGGATACGCCCTCATTCACCTCACTCACACACACACACACACACACACACACACACACACACACACACACACACACACACACACACACACACCTTACATAATTTTACTTACCTTAACCTACCTAACCTAGCCTCACCTGACCTCACATCTATTTACCTTATTTAATTACATCTTACTTAACTTAACCTCACTTCACCTCACATCACCTCCCCAACTCACCTTCTTCACCTCACCTAATCTTGCCTCACATCTACACCTTAATATCCTCACTTCACCTTATCCACATTTTTAATACATCTCATCTAACTCACCTTACCTCACTTCACTTCACTTCACCTCATCTGTATGTTTCCATTTATTCACCTCATTAATTTCATCACCTTAATTCATACATGTCTTGCTCCCCTGCTAGCCCTTCCCTCTACCCTTCTTCCTCCCTGAATCCTCCCTCCATCCCCTCCCTCAACGCTCTCTCCATCTTCTCCCTCCACTTTCCCTCCACTCTCTTCCCTCACCCTCCCTCCATCCTCTTCCCCCACACTCCCTCTACCCTTCCCCTAAACGTTCCTCAACCCTCATCCCCCACACTTCTTCCACCTCTCCTTTAACACTACCTCCATCCTCATCCCCCACCTTCCCCATCCACACTCCCCCTAAGGCTCCTCAATCCTCTTCCCCTACACTCTCTTCACCTTCCCCTTCAACTCTCCCTCCACCCTCCCTCTCAACTCTCTCTCTCCACCCTCACATTTTCCCCTCCCACATCATCCCACACCCTCCTCCACCGTATCAACCCAAAACTTCATTTTTCCCTCTCAATCCCTATCCTTCACAGAGGAATATCGCTTCACGTCACTCCCCATTGATTTTAAGTAGGAAAGAAACGTTCACTAAAATAATACTATATTTTTTGCTTTTACTTCATTGCCAGACGAATTTTTCTCAGCTTTGGAGAGACCCATCACTGTGAAAAAGACAATGGAGAAAAAATTTAACATTATCAGTTCGAAAAATCTCCAAGTGTGACTATTATTCACTCTTTTAGAAATTAATATTATCATCGTTCACACATTCCCTGGTGTCTGGGTTTAAAGTCTTTGCTAATCTAAATTCCTGATTCATACTCCGACTCATTAATGTCTATATTATGAAATTTGCATTTAGTGTCCCCGATAGGCTTGACCACATTAAATTACATCAGTCTAAATTTATTTCTTTTGCTAATCCTCTGGTGACAAGCATAATATATTAAGGTCTCACTATAGGCTATTAGAATTGGAAGCAGATTTCATGGCTTGTTGTATTATTGCTATCAGTGGCAAGCTTACTAAAACTGAAAACATTTCCTGAATGTACATAATTTATCTGTCGATTCTCTCTCTCTCTCTCTCTCTCTCTCTCTCTCTCTGTCTCGTGTGTGTGTGTGTGTGTGTGTGTGTGTGTGTGTGTGTGTGTGTGTGTGTGTGTGTGTGTGTGTGTGTGTGTGTGTGTGTGTGTGTGTGTGTGTGTGTGTGTGTGTGTGTGTGTGTGTGTGTGTGTGTGTGTGTGTGTGTGTGTGTATAAACAAGAACAAGAAGTAAACCCCGAGGCACTCCGGTAGTTACTAATCCTCTCTTTACTTATTACTTTTCCCTGTTTCCTTTCCTTTACCCAAGATTCAATCCATTTTTAACGCCTGCGGTAACCGCTTCGTATACGCCATCAAAATAACAGTTCAGGACATTGTGTGGGAGGCGGGATGTCAGGGTTCTCTGCGTTAACGGGAGGACAATACGAAGTCATTTTATTATACACACATCACGTAAAATTTAATTCCCTATTTGTCTTGCGCAGAATCTGAATATCGATAATGCAATTGCGTAAGTTTTCCAGCTGATTATTATGAGGTATTTGGGTAATAGACTCGGTATTGTGGAAATAAATAGGATAGGGCCTCACTCTACCTCAGCTAAATCATCTAACTTTCTACCTGTCTATCATTCTATCCATCTATCTTCTTTTTGTGCATATAATACAGTTGATTTATCGTCTGTCTGCCATAATACAGGTGTGCTCAGTGCCCTGTCTCACATGAGAGAACTGCTGAATGTTCCATCTCAATATCATACAGAGTTATTCAGTATACTACTAGAGAAAATACAGTTCTACAGTTACCTTATATAATACACAGATGATCAATACTCTGTCACATAATACAGTTGCTCACTACTCTCTCTCTCTCTCTCTCACACACACACACACACATCCACTCGTTCCCAAACACACACGAGCGGACAGACATGCACCTATGCACTGTTACTCTACACACACGCACGCACACACACATACATGCACGGACAGTCACGCACACACACCTGTACACACCGAAAAATACCTCCACGCCGCACCAAGGCCACGGCATAATTGAAGCCTATAGTCATGAACTTAAATGAGGAGGAGAGAATGGCCCGATTAGTTCCATTACGCTCCGCTAGAGGTCGTCATGTTAGGGCGCCACCGTAACGGGAGCTTTCGGTGGCTGTCACACCTTGCCTTAACGCCGCTTGTGAATCGGGAAAAACACCGAAATGGTAGGAAAACGAAAGTGGGGGAGGAAAATTGGTTGGGTAATACCAGGAGCGTAAAAGGAGAAGAAAAAAATTGGAGAAAGTTGGCCGTGTTGACAGAAATGCCGAGATGCTAAGTGAGGCGAATTTGGAGATCGGTTGAGTGGGCAATATGTAGGTCGGTTATTCTTCGAATACGCCAAAAAGCATAATATAAACGAAAGTGAATAATTTTATATACAAATTTTGGGCGATGAAAGAATATAGACGGAAGCACAACACACGGGAAGGCAGCGAGTTTATTTGAGAAGAATTATGCTTTTTATATTCCAATCTTCCCGTATCTAGCCAATCTCTTCAGGTAAGGAGAGATATTTCGTAGTGAAGGGGTTAAAAGCATCTTTGCTAACCCCTTCAGGTCGACGACGCCTGTTATATTTAATTCTTGCTACTTAAAGACGATTTTACTCAGTTCGGGAATGATCTCTCGTCTTAAAAGTCTAAGATATTTGAGAGTTAACGGGAGGACAATACGTGGAGAGGTGTAGGCTTGGAAGAATTACGTGATCTGGGCCGAAACTCGTGACCTAAACTAACAATTAATAATCCATGCTAGAAATGAGATTTTTTTTTTTTTCTTTTTGTCCAGTATGAACAGGGAACATGGGGGGGGGGAAAGAACTGCCCCACCTGAGAGAGAGAGAGAGAGAGAGAGAGAGAGAGAGAGAGAGAGAGAGAGAGAGAGAGAGAGAGAATCCTATCAACAACACGAAAATCAGGTTACTCACTGCATCTCAAGCTCTGATCTCCCTCGTCTAACCTGCAAAAAACAAAACCTATTTAGAACAGGAAAATCACCATAAGTCATTCAGCCCGTCATAAGTTCTAATCCGTTTCGTTCTTCCTGAAAAAAAAAAAAAAATCTCTGAACAATCTATAAACAATATCTCTCGTTCTTCCTGCGAAAATAATAAAGCTATGAACAAACAGAAAAATCACCATAACTTACTGAATAAATGTTACCTTCCTGGAAAAAAAAAAAAAAAACACTCCTATTTAGACCAGAAAAAAGCATCAAAAGTTATATACCTGGTGAATCTCAACCTCTGATCTACAAAAAAAAAAAAAAAAAAAAAACGGAAAATTCCAGGCGATTATACAGAGTGGGACAAAAAGTGGTCCTCTGTGCACACGCTGAAAAATGTACAGTAACGGTAAGGGCAAAGAGTAAGGTGTACATGACTGTAATTGTACTCCTGGGTATATAAGAGAAAAAATGAAGACAGTGATACGCCAAAGGTCAAGGAGATGAGAAATGAATGGCAAGAGGAAGGTGTGACTCGTGCGACGTATCATCATCGTCATTATTATCCTTATTATTATTATTATTATTATTATTATTGTTATTATCATCACCATCATCATCATATTATCATTATCGTCATTAACATCATCATCATTATTATCATCGTCATCTTCATCATTACCATCATCATCACTGTCTCCCTCACCACGCTGATTTCCACTAAAAATTGTCATTCATCTAAATTATAAAACAACGAGAGTGTAACAGAATAATCATTATGGCAGGGAAGTGTGTTAATGTGAGTAATTTTAATCTCTTGGTAAACAGTCTGCAGGCTGGAAAGATAAACGAGAGGCCAGGGTTATCAGCTTTATCATACATCTGTACTGTGAGGGGATGACAAACAGGCTAAAATGACTGCCGAAAAAGAGCTAGAATGGCTGTTTGAGATCATGAGGCTCACGCTTAAACCACAGACGTTTTACTGAACCATCTTTAACTTGGCCTAAAATTGCCATCTCTCTATCTTGGACACTGAGCTAAAACAGGCAATTAACATTACAGTATGATGCCAGTCAAAAAAAAGTGCTATGGAAAGAATGAAAAACCATAGTATTGGCTTTTTCTGCCACTGAGTTACTGAAAAAAAACTTCAGCAGGACAAAAATCTTGGCCAAGTTTAAATAAAAAAAACTACACCTCCTTGATTCTGAGATATATAAAGTCGTCCACGGGTGAAGTGATATAATGCAGGTTAATATGACTGCGGAGAGGAGGTGGCAAGGCTGTCAACGCAAATCGAGTTTTTGCATATATTACAGGAACGGTGTATTAATGGCGGCGTTAAAAGAATATGAATTTCTCAACCCTTGAAATCTAAGTGGCAGGTTTAATATTCTGGTAACCGCAGAAAATTATCCCTATTAATCTCTTCAGTACGATGACGTGTTTATATTCTCTTCTTCCTGCCACACAACCTACACGTCTTAGGAAATAACACTTTCAGGTTCCTACGACTTAATCTCAGCTGAGTAAAATCGTCTAGTGGAAGAGTACTAGACTTGTCCCTACCATGAATAAGCTACTGGTGCATTAATACCATTCTCAGCTCTACTCTCACTCTCAGAGGAGTGAAATCGCCCGATGTTAACTGGAACATAATACTATAACTGTTCTTACCATGCGAGGGTTAATGAAGGTCACAGCTAACTCAAGGTATCTAAGCTCATACGTTTTCTGTCCCAAGATGAAATACGCGAGCAAAGAAGAGGAGGAGGAGGAGGAGGAGCAGGAGCAGGAGCAGGAGCAGCAGCAGCAGCAGAAGAAGAAGAAGAAGAAGAAGAAGAAGGAGGAGAAGGAGAAGAAGCAGAAGGAGAAGAAAAGAAAAAAGAAGAATGAAAGAATAAATATAAAAATAAAATAAAGATCAAATATCGAAAAACGGTCCTCAAATACATACAGCCGTGTTCAACCTGTTATAAAGAGGAACATATTTTTGCTGAACACAGGGCAGTCAAGGCCACTAGATACTCAAACCTCAAATGCACTGGGAGAAAAAATATCATAATAAACTCCTTCAATGCAATGACGTCTTTCTTTTTTACTTATTTATTTATTTATTTATTTTTGCTTCCTGCTGGCGAAAATATTAACCTCTTCAGTCCGATGCTGTCGTCTTATTCTTGCTGCCTCCAGACGATTTTTCTTGGGTCAGGGGAGATTAATGGTAACGAAGAGGCTTGTGAAAGTTGTAGCAAGCCTCTCCAGTTCGAAAAGTCTCCCCTAAGCTGAATAAAATCTTGCAGTGGCCAATAATAATAATGAAAATGATAATAATAATAATAATAATATTAATAATAATAATAATAACAATAATAATAATAATAATAATAATAATTATAATAATAATAATAATAATAATAATAATAATAATAGTACTAGTAGTAGTAGTAGTAGTGGTAATAATCATCATCATCATCATCATCATAATACGTCCTTGGAGTGAAAGGGTTAGGCTTAGCAATCACCTTTCGTACTGAAAGAGTGATTTCTAACCCTCTCACTTGTAAATGTCTCAATCAAAAGAAACCCAGCGAAACCCTCCCCCCCAAAAAAAAAAAAGAAAATACCGGTAATAATAATTGAAAAATAAGAAAAAGACGTAATTGTTGTGAAGGGGCTAATCCTGTTTTAAAGAACTGATTTTTGACAAACACAGGACAGTCAAGGCAAGCGATACTCAGACCTTGTAGGCACTGGAAAAAAAAAAAAATAGACATTCACCCCTTCCCTTCGAGGACGCATTTTCTCTTCCATTATGGCCATATTTCGACAACTTGCTTGGGTTAAGAAAGATTACTCGACCTGAAGGGGTTCAAATATATACATGGAAGCTCCCTAACGCCTTCTCCTAAGCGATTTACTTTGCTTGGTACACCTTACTGTCCTCCTCTGTGTGTTACATAAATCCTTCCAATATCGCCATACCCTGCATAAATGACGTAACAAAAGATATTAACCACCCATATACAAAAATAAATCACTACGGAAGAGGTGTTATGTAGCTTCCTTAACCGACGAGCATACGAGCCTCACACGGCAGACGATTTCATTCAGCAGGGGGGTAGACTCGTTTGACTGAATTAAAATCGTCTCCCTTAAATTCTCTATGGGCCTACAGTAGATATCTTGTTCCCGCCATTTGGAGACGGTTTTATTCAGTCCCAAGCTCATCTGGACCAAGTGGACTGCAGGCTGAAGCTGTCTTTCTCTGCGGTCTACTATCCTCTTTACCTGGGACAGGGAAGGAGGTGAGGCAGGTATATTGGTGCCACCGTCTGAAGGCGCCCATATCACACATCAGGAGAAAACTGGTGCAATGAAAAGGCTAATCTGATTGAAAAAGTTGATAATTTCTTTACTTTTCTTCTTTTATATTTATCGTTAAATTTTTTCTTTTTATCTTTCTTATTTAGGGTTATCTCTTTTCTTCTTTCTTATTTATTTTCTTTCTTATCGGTCACAAAACCTGTTCTCGAGATCCCATAATCTACCCACCTATTACGACCGGCGAGATGTTATTAGTCGAGATAACGTCATCACGCGTCTGTGTGTAAGAGGAGAGGAAGCAGCTTTACCGATATAACACCTCCAAATAATTCGTTCCACAGAATTAAATATTTGAGAGCAGTGTTTTTGTGAAGAGATCTTGATTTTGGCGCCCTGTTATCTCGTTTTTGTTTCTTCTTGGAGGGAACGATCTTGCGGGTTCTGGCCTTTGGTTCCTTCTTCCTTGGAAAAAAAAAAAATCCAGCCATTGCGTTAATCATTCGTCCATCGCCTCCACATTGCATCCTTGTTTTTTTAGCCACACTTCCTTTATCCTATACTACTACACTTACTATCATTTACTCTTCCACTCTTTCATCCGTCTTCTCCAGTCCATTTTTTCTTTCTCATCTGCACTTCCAAAAACATAAATCCACGCTGTTCCTCCATCATTTTTTTCTCTTTTTTACTCCCATTTTGTATACCTTAGACTTTGAGCTCTTTATCCATTCAAGCACTGCCTTCCTCTTTTTTTTTTTCCCTTTCGCCTCCACTATCTCTACCTCACACTCTACTTTTCAGACGTCCATTTCAACCCACCGTCTTTTCCCTAAGCTTTTACATATATCATTATCCCTAAGTTCTTAATCCTCTTGCATTTCTCATTTTCTTTATCCCACACTTCTAAACTCATTCTGAACGTCATCTTCTCATTCATCTTTTAATTTCATTTTCCAAAAGCAGCATGTCTAGATTCATGACTCACCTATATCATCTCCCCCATTTCATCTCTATTATACAGTTTCATTCTCTGTATCCTACACTTCTGCAGTCACTTCACCTTTCATCATTATTTCTTCCGCTCCATTTAACTTTCATCTCAAAAATTATGACAAAGCTGACTATGAACCCCATTACGCCGAAAATATGAGTGATTCAGAGGTAAAAACATCGGGGGGAAAAAAAAAAACATTTTGTATTATTGGAAATACGTCAATATAAAAAAAATGAATCGAAATCACACAAACATCAAGGTAAACAAACTGACTGGGGTTGCACTTAAATCCCTTTGTAGGCGGTTCGTAAACTCTCCAACCCGAGGAGGTCCTTACAATCCTAGCTGTCTCCGGACGATTTTATTCAGCTTGGGATAGATTTTTTGCAGGAACTAGATACACCCTTTATTAATCTCTTCGCTACAACAACCGTCCGGAAAATGCAGCAAATCGTCTCCTCGTTAGTCTGAAGAATAGAACAAAGGCTTCAGTACAGTAAACCCCCTTCAATTCATGATACCCTTCCTAACCTTCATCTGATCGTCCCCTCGGTAGCCACATAAAAGAAAAAAAGACGTAATTGTGGTGAGGAAAAAATAACTAGATATTCAGAGTGTCCTTTGTAGTGGACCATTAAGAAAACTCAATCTCTGTCTAGCACCGGAAGACCCTGGTTCAAGACACCATCGCAGCCAAGGTCCCTTATACACAAAGGCAGACACGTGTGCATCTTAAATCATCTTAAGCACACACACACACACACACACGCCATCAGATCACCTAAAAAAAAACACACACATATACACACACACAAAATGGAGTCACGTAATTCTGTTCCCGAGACTAGTTTCTAATATAATCCCTCTTAACTTCCTCTGTCCTTTATTTTATGCTACAGAGTTAACAGATACCTCTTCACTACGAATGTGTCGCCAAAACTACTTAGAATCGCTTGGAAGTGGGAGGTATAAAGAAAATGAAATTAATAAGATGGTATCGCATGAAATGGATTACTCTAGTTCCTCCTTTCCATCCTTTTTTCTTTTCTTTTCGTTTTTCTTTCTTTCATTTTTTTTTTTTTATACAGAAATTGTGTTTTGGAATATTCGCGTACCTCATCCAGAAGTACCCATGACAGACCGAGATCGCACGTGTGGTAAGTTCAAGGAATGTCTCTTGTTGTACTCCACCACTTCATTCCTTTAAGAGTGAGACAAGCAGTAGCGAAGCAGTAGGTAGACACTCACCTGGTAACTGTATGTGGGAGGGATGGGGACGGGAGGATGAGGAGTAGGGAGGCTGAGTGCTCGTACCCCTTCTACCCTCGTCCCCGCCTTCTCCTGCCTCACCAGTTTCCACATAGGTGAGTATCTGGCTACTTTTTCGCCATCACCTGTCTCATATACAATAGTTTGAGCTGGTGGGTGAAAGTATGACACGGTACACTCCTCACAGCCATGCCTATACTTTATCTAAATAGTGGCAGCAGATGGAGTGGAGACGCTTGGTAAGGGCGAGGACACACATATCCCAAACATGTGATCGAAGGCAGGACACAGGACACAGGAGTATCGTCCAAGAATAAGACTCTATTACTGCAACGGATCTAACCCTCTTATTGCATCGGATCTAACCCTCTTATTGGATCTAACTCCCTGCTTCGTTTCTTCTTCTTGACCACGTTTTGAGCAAGTGTGTCCGCGTCCTAAGGCCATTATTCGAAGTTCACGTTGTAGTTCAACTGTTTTGGCAACGACGCTCGTGATGTGCCCCTGGCGTCATATACCTTCAAATTTAGATACTGAAACAACATGACGTTTCTTCAATGGCTTGGTCACTTATCTTGATGGTGGAACTTCTAAATCAGTCGTGTATTTGTATTTTTTTATGTGAAGCTTATATCATCTACTAATTTATTATGATGATGACGATAATAATGACAATCATCATCATCATCACCATCATCATCATCATCATCCTTGGGAGTGAGTCAGGCTTTCATGTGCAGAGAGTGACCAAGATTATTTTTTTCTCTCCTTACCACCTCGAATACTCCACCTGACAGTGATGAGATGCTTGTTCTTCCCGTAATTAGTGCAAAAGATACCTGTGATGGTGAAGTGGGTTTCTCGTATATGTCACTCGAGCAATATGAATCTAATATGAAACTGGACACGACCCTAAATGCAAGATTAGTGTTTTCAGAAGTCAGGATGAGCAGAGGAAGGCGATGTTTCTGTGTGCTTCGGAGGGCACTTGGGGGCGTATGTACGTGGTTTCGGAGATTTTGTAATACCATGGACGTATAAAATGCACAAAATAATTCATGTCTCTTCTTTATGCACGATGTAGTTTGAATACTGTTTGCTTTCCTTACGTACAAGATGATATTTTGGTGTAATATGCCTTAATATTATCGTCAAAGGTGTTGCCAAATTACCAAAGCCACTTGCACTAAGGATATTTACACTAAAACCATGAAATTATACCAGAACAGAGGAATCCCCCAAAACTGAGGGTTAAAGGGCAAGGAAGCATTATAGAACCAAGAGTGAAGTAAGGATGAAGGCCTTAGTAGAGAGGTAAGAATTTTGCACTGGAATTATACGTAGTTCAGATTATCAAATTATCAAATAGGGAAATCTCTCTCTCTCTCTCTCTCTCTCTCTCTCTCTCTCTCTCTCTCCTGTTAATCCTTCCATACATTTATCAGTCCCTTAAGCATAAAAAATCACTAAGTAGCCAAGAACTCTGTATCTATCTATTTATCTATCCGTTTATCTATCTGTCCATCCATTCATCAATCAGTCAATCAATCGATCAATCAGTCTACCTGTCTATCCATGTCTCCATTTTGTTCTATCTGTATATCTATCTCTATTCTGCCTATCCATCCATCCATGTACCCACCGACCCATCACTCATCTCTCACCCAATACACACACGGTACGCCTATCCCTCCAACTAGCCCTCTCTCCCGGTACACCCAGGAGTACCGGTGTCCCGTTACAGGTGCCCAGTCATTATATGGACCGGGTGGGGACAGGCCCGTTGGTTTTGCTGAGCGGTTAATAGCTGGGTGGCCTGCCTGGGTGAGGGAGGGTGGGGTCTGGGAGGGGCTGGGTGAAGGAGGGTGGGGTCTGGGAGGGGTTGGGAGAGGGAGGGTGGGGTGTGGAAAGGACTAGGAGGGGTGGAGAGGAGATGGAAGGCAGTGGGTGCGAGTAGGGGAAGACTGGAGACGGGAATGTGTAGAGGAAGTCTGGAGATGGGAATGAGTGAGGATGGGTGGAGAGGAGATGGAAGGAAGTGAAAAGGAGTAGAGAGGAGATGGCAACGAGTGGGAGTGAGTAGGAGAAGTTTACAGGAAATGGGAGTGAGTGAGGAGGCGTCGAGATGATATGAGAGGGAGTGTTATTATGTAGGTGAAGTCTGGAAGAGATGGGAGTGAGTGAACAGTAGTGGAGAGGAGATGGGAGGGAGTGTTAGTTTGCAGAAATTCGGAGGAGATGGGAGGGAGTGGGAGTGGGGAGATACTTGGAGGAGAGAGGTGGCGAGGATGACTGTAAGGGAGATGGCAGGGAGTACAAGTGAACAGGAGAAGTCTGGTGGGATGGAGGTGAGTGAGAGGTAAAGGGAAGATGGTATAGAATGGATGTGTGTAGAAATTTGAAGATGGGAATGGGAGATTTGAAGGGAAAGTGGGAAAGATGGGAGGAGTGCTTGGAGGGTTGATGAGAGGGGTGGGACAGGCTTGGAGGTACTAGGAGAGAAGTTGAGTGGGAATTGGGAAGGGTGAGGGAGTGTGAGAAAGGGGGAAGGATGGGAGGCTGAGGAGGAGAATGGGTGATAGGAGATATGAGATAGGAGGTATCTTGGAGAGATACTGCAGTGTTAGGAGTGAGTTAGAAAGGTTTGGAGATACTGAGAGGAAGTGAGAGGTTTCGAGGTACGGAGAGGAAGTGATAGAGGTTTGGAGATACTAAGAGAGGAAGTGGGAGAAATTTGAGCGAGTGCGGGGAAGACTTGGAAGAAGTGGGGGAATGGGAAGGGGAAGCCTGAAGGAGACGGAAGGGATTGGGAGGAGACTGGGAGGAGATGGGAGGGGTGGGAGGGAAGGCAGGAGGAGATAGGAGAGACTGGGATTTAACAGAGTAAAGAATTTATAAACCAGCCCAAAACAAGTGTGGTAAGTAACGAATGGTAAAATTCTGATAACAAGAAATACCGAAACATATATATCAGTTTCCTGTCTATCAGTATATATTCTCCTTTGGCTTTGTCCTTATCTCTGTTATCTTTATCAGTCCACGAGGGAGAAATAATCATAGCTAGAATCACCCCTTCCTCACACTAAGTATAACTCAACAAGGGCTCGAATTCTCGCCGATTGAGGAAGCTCCCTAACACCTCTTCCTGAGCGATTTATTTTGCTTATTGCACCTTACTTTTCCATTCTGTGTTACATAAATCCTTCTAACATCACCACAAATCCTTCTAACATCGCCACACTCTGAATAAAAAACGTACACACGAATATTAACCAGCACAATTCAAAAAAATAAATCGCTAAGGAAGACGTGCTAGGGAGCTTTTCTTAACGACGAAAAAACAGGGCAAGAATGTCTGTAGTGAGTGCAGTGTATGTCAAAGACGGAGTTTTGTTAATTTATTTATGTATTTATTTTAGTATATGTTTGTGCTTCTGTATATGTCATCAGTGTGGACAACAGGATGAGAATTTGTAGTGGTTACTGAAGGTTTCTTGATTTAAATGTCTGCCACGTTTGGATTCGCACCCATGCTTAAGAGAGAGCATATAAGGTGATCGTAACCACTATGCCTGTCTGATTTCAATTCTCCCTCTGTATATCCATTCACCCCTCTCTCTCTCTCTCTCTCTCTCTCTCTCTCTCTCTCTCTCTCTCCAACCAACCTATCTGACCTCAATCAACCCCGTACATTTGCTGGCGATATTCGAAGCGTAAAGAAATGCAGTGGGAAAGGAAGGAAGGACATAGAGACCTTGAACGAAGTATTATGGGATGGTATGGGATGGTATGGGAGGCATCTGGTCCTACCCTCCCATTCTTACCTGCCTTCCTTCCCTTCCTCCCTCCTTCCTTCCCTCCCTACCTCTTTCTCTCCGCCCGTCCCATCTCCATTCATTCATGTCCTAATTGTTCCTTCCATCCATCCATCTATCCATCCGTGGGTGAAGGGGGGATAGATTGATAGATAAAGGTAGACTGGCTGATCGATAAACTGATAGATGGATGTATGGATGAATGAACGGATGGATAGATGGATGAATGAATGGCAAGATAGCCAGACAGACAGATAGACAGACTCAGACTGATAGATAAGAAGAAAAAGAAAGGATGGATGGGTCACTTATAAATGGCTTGGGAACACACACACACACACACACACACACACACACACACACACACACACACACAAACGAGACATGTGATATGTAAATGGACTGAGACACACACACACACACACACACACACACACACACACACACACACACACACACACAAATAACAGGTAAGGCAGATCGTCCTCACACCTGGCTCAGATGGTAATTAATCCAGGTAGGTCCATTAGCCAGTCTTCCTCCTCTCACTCCCTCCCGCCCTCCTTCCTCCATCTCTCCTTCCTTCCTTCAATTCTCTCTCATTCCCTCCCTCCTTCCCTCACTCCTTTCTTCTCTCCCTCTCCCTTGCTCCATTCCTCTCTTTCCTCATCTACTCCCTCAGTTCCTTTCTTATCTCCTCTCTCTCCCTCTCTCCCTTCACTGACTCACTCTCTCACATCCTCCCTCCTCCTTCACTAGTTATCTCATTTTCTCCTCCCTCAGCTCTCTCACTCCTACTTTCCCTCCGTATTTCACTCCCTTCCACCTCTCTCTCTCTCTCTCTCTCTCTCTCTCTCTCTCTCTCTCTACCTGGGATGGAGGGAAAGGAAAGGTGGTCATGAAGCTGATTTGTGTCGAGTTGATGGTGTCGATTTTAGAGCCTCATGTCGATTTTAGAAACTATGGGACGGGAAAGAAAGGTAAAGTTGAGTGAGGCAGGTAGGGTGAGGCAGGTAGGGTTAGGCAGGTGGGGTGAGGCAGGTAGGGTGAAGGACACAGGATGAGGCAAGTAGGACGAAGCAGGATGTGGGGTGAAGTAGGTGGGCTGAGATAGGCAGTTAAGGTAAGACAGGCAAGGTGAGGCAGGATGAGGCAGGTTGGGTGAGGCAGGTTGGGTGAAGCACGTTCGATGAGGCATGTTGGGTGAGGAAGGCTGAGTGAGGCAGGTGGGCGAGGTACTTAGGATGAGGCAGGATGTGGGGTGAAGCAGGTAGGATGAGACAAGTAAGGTGAGGCAGGCAGGCAAAAGAGGATGAGACAGGTAGGGTAAGGCAGTCAGTGAGGCAGATAGGCAAGACACAGCGAGATTAGTAGGCTGAAGCAGGTAGGGCGACGATGGTGGGGTGAAACAAGTTGGGTGAGGCAACTATGGTGAGGCAGGTAGAGTAAGGCAAATTGAATGATACAGGCAGGGCGAGGCAGGCAGGGTGAGGAACGTGGGGTGGAGCAGGCGTTATGAGGCAGATTATAGTGTGAGACAAGTGGGTAGGTGAGGCAGGTAGGGTGAGGCAGGTTGTGGGGTGAGGCAGGTAAGGGTATCTAGAGGTGTGGGGGCTGGGTCACCTGTCCTTGCTAATTGAGGTGTCTGGTCCAGGTGTGTCCGTGGGAACCCTTACCTACCTACCTACAAACCTACCTACCTACCTACCTACCTACCATAAGACCACAGCAACGCCTACCACAATTCTAAGAGAGTAATATCTAGCCTACCAAAATTCAACCATTCCTACCACCACTCATGCCACAACCAGTACTACCACAACTACTAGTCTCTCGTATGTCAGATCTTGAAGTCCTACCACAACCATCACAGTCTCTATAGTGTTACCATTGTGTCTACCACAACCAGTCAATTTTACCACAACCGCAGCCGACTTACCACAATTGCACAGAACTATCAATCTCACTAAAGTAACACCAACCACCCACCACAAGCACCACAATCCTGCCATAACCACCACAAACCTACCATTGCCACCACAGTCCTGCCACAACCACCACAAACCTACCACAACCACCACAGTCCAACCACAATCACCACAGTCCCACCACAACAAATAACATTAAAGCCTGTTATTGTCACACCAAGTCATCAGTTCACATAATCGTCCTGTTTGTCATCTCTCTCTCTCTCTCTCTCTCTCTCTCTCTCTCTCTCTCTCTCTCTCTCTCTCTCTCTCTCTCAAACTTCATCTTTCAGTTTTTCGACCTTTCCTCTTCCGATTACTAAGTTAGCCGGAGGGAATGGTGGGCCAGGAAGGAGCCTTGTATTTCCTGTGTCCGTAGTGTCTGTGTGGTCTGGATATCTGTGTAACTATTTCTTGTTCTCTTTATCTTCTAGGCAATCATGTGTATTTTCTCTATTTCTTTGTAATTATCTAACTTTTTGCTGTTTTAATATACTTTCTTCTTTCTCTTTCGTGCATTGATTTTTAGCTGTTAGAACGATTTTTTTTTCTACGTAATCTCAAAAGAATCTATTTCAACTTGAGGAGATCTCTTGCAATAAAGAAATTAAAAATATTCTGTCTCCCGTCTCTTAACTTCTTCACACACTTCTCCATCCACAAGCTCTCAGTCTCTCCTTATTTCATTCCCCTTTTCCATCCATCCTTCATCTCCCTCCCTCTCTCTCTCTCTCTCTCTCTCTCTCTCTCTCTCTCTCTCTCTCTCTCTCATTCACTGTCTCTTCTCCCCTCTTTCCTCTCTCTCGTTCACCCCTTTACTCTCTTTCATTCATTCCCTATTCTTCTTCCCTCTTTCTCCTTCATTCCTTTACCCTCTTTCATTCACTCCCTGTTCTTCTCCCCTCCTTCCTCTCTTTCATTCACTCCCTGTTCTTCTCCCCTCCTTCCTCTCTTTCATTCACTCCCTGTACTTCTCCCCTCCTTCCTCTCTTTCATTCACTCCCTCTTCTTCTCCCCACCTTCCTCTCCTTCACTCCTCTGTCTCCCATCCTATCCTCACATGCATTATCTCCGTCTGTCTCCATCGTCCATTTATTTTCCTTCCTATCTCTCATCCACCTTCTCCCTCTCCTCCAACCAAACACACTCTCCACCTCCCTCCTCCGTTCATTCCCCTCCCCTTCTCTCTTCCCCTCTCCATCCCCACTCCTCTTTCTCTCCACTCAAATACTCTTTCCATCCCTTCCTATCTCATTCCTTCTCTACCCACTCCCACCCATCCTTCCCCTCTCTGCCTCTCTCCTCTGTCCATCCCCACCTATCTTTTCCCTCCTTCCCCATCCCTCCTCCCCTTCCCCTCCCACTCCCCCTCCCTCCCCCTCTCCTAGTACAGCGTCCAGCACTCTATTTAAGTACCTATAAGTGACCACCACAGTTAAATCCACGTTGTCTCACTTAACACTGGCCCGGTTAAGTGATTCTCTCTCTCTCTCTCTCTCTCTCTCTCTCTCTCTCTCTCTCTCTCTCTCTCTCTCTCTCTCTCATTTTACACCTTCCTGCACTCTCATTTACTTGCCTCCTTCCCCGTCTCCCTCTCTCTCTTAGTATACATATGCAAAATCAGTTCCTTTTACACAGTAATATCCAAAACACCACCTCAAGCGTAAAACTGACATTCACCGCCCCCCTCCCTCATAACCCATTGACTCAGAAACCTTATATGAAAGGTAATATTAATGGTAAACTAATGGGACGTATGCGGATTGACTAAAATGCAAGAATTAAGCGAATATTAAGGTTGATTAGATTCTTTTGGGTATTATTTTTTTCTAAATTTTTCGTACGATTAGACATTTCATTTAGCTTGAGATACACTTTTGATATGAAAAGGGTCAGATATAGTCTAAATTAATCCTTTTCACTACAAGGGGTTTGTTTCCAGCTGAGAAAAATCGTCTGTGGGTAGAAGCCGAAAAAAAAAAAAAAAAAAGTTACTGAAGGGAGTTATTAAGAGACGGGGGTAGGTGGTGGCAACCATCATCCACTCACTTGATGTAGTGCTGCTTACTTCTTCCTTAGCCTTTATCATTCTTTTTCTGTGCCTGCCCTCCTCTCTTCCTATTTCTCCCATGTTTCCTGTTACTTCTTATTGTGTTTCTTTCCTCTACAGGTGGCTTTACATTGAGTGACAAGCCAAATGGTTTCCTGTAAGCCAAGAAACCATTTACAACGCTGGGTGGTAACCATATAACCAAACCATACGTGCTCCCTACGTGTCAGCAAGTGGGATGGTAGACGATTAGTGACCCTCCCCGTAAAACAAATAACTCAAAGTCAAATGGCCACCCCTTACGGGATTATGGCGTCTGGCAATAGACAGATAGATAGGTTAATGAGATAAGAAACATGTGCCTTCACACTGTTTATAAGAATAATATGTGGTGAGATTCTCCTCTTGCACACACACACACACACACACACACACACACACACACACACATACATACATACATATCTACACCCTCCTACACACACACAAGCTGCAGGGTACTCCACATAAAGACGAGTAAGGCCTCTGTTCAACTCAGGAATGGAGTTCGTTTATCATTTGACTTCTGAAAAGCTGTTAAAAAAGAAAAAAAAACAGTAAATACTAAATCAGCTTCGTATGGTCTGCTTCGATACTACCTGTTGTGGTATCTATAAATCATCTGATGTTAATATTATATTTTAAGATGTTAACTAATATTCTGATGTTAAATGTTTCCTGTAATGTCTGATATAATGTTTAATGTGACTTATGTTTACACTGCTGCAATATCGCCTGCAGTGATGTTAATGAAGAGTATAGTATTTCTCATCTATCTGTTATGACGTTCTGGGTGTAATAGTGTCTGATAATAGTGAAATGTCTGCTCTGTATGGTGTGATGTAAATCTGATGTTATTTTCGTTTACTATCGTGATATGGCTGGCAGCAATAATAATGAAATGTCTGCTAATAAGCCTACTTATCTGTGTGCTAATAGGTCTCTGCTGGGAGGTCGTCTGCCTGCTTTTCCCATCTTCAAACTAGGGCTCGGGGTGTAAATGCCACTGCTCTGTGTCGATTTCTATGGAATGACTGTGCCTTCGTAGAAACTGTCTGCCTAAATGAACCTCGTGCAGACACTGGGTACTAATCCAGAGTCTCCTCCTCCTACTCCTCCTACTTCTCCCTCTTGGTCTTCCTCTTCTTCTTCTTCTTCCTCTTCTTGCTTTTCTTTTCTTGTTCTCTTCCCGTTCTTCTCGTGTAGACGCCAGTATTAATCCAAGTCTTCTTCTTCTCGGCAGGTCCCTTCGGCTTCCCCCGTCGCATCGGCCACCCCTACCAGTCCCGGACCCCACCCAAACGCAAGAAGCCAAGAACCTCATTTACCAGAGTCCAGGTTAGCCCTATACCCTGTTCACCTTCAGCCCTACACCCTGTTCACATTCAGCCCTGTACCCTGTTCACTTTCAGCCCTGTACCCTGTTCACTTTCAACCCTATGCCATGTTCACTTTCAGCCCTATACCCTGTTCACTTTCAGCCCTATACCCTGTTCACTTTCAGCCCTATGCCCTGTTCACTTTCAGCCCTATACCCTGTTCACCTTAACTTGGCCTGTAATTGCCGGTCCACCATCTTGAATGCTGAGTTATAACAAAAAATTATCACTAGAGTAGGATGCTAGTCACGAAGAGGTGATATGAAAAAAAGGATGGGAAGCGGAAGGGTTGTCTGTTTTCTGTCAGTGAGCTATGTGAACCAAGATACAAATGGCTGAAATTTTTGGCCAAGTTAAAGTGAATGAAGTATAGTATTCTTTTTCCACCTGTTAAACTCTTTCAGGCCAGGTACGTCTCTTTTATTTCTGCCAACACATGACCATTTTTTTTTTTTTAACTTTACGAAATATCCGGTGACTTTTATTAACCATACTCTTACTAAAACCTGACGATTTTATTTAAGTGGTATCTGCCGACTGTTCTAAATATCTTAAAAGTGTTATCTCAATTCCACGTTTAATCTGAAGAACTGCTGCAGCATCCAGATTCACTTCTCGAGACGTTTCTTTACTGTTCTACTTTTCATCTTGACTTCTTCTACTTCTCTTTCTACTTCTTTCTTCTGCTTCTCTTTCTTGACCATTATCTAGCTTTAGAAAGGCGGCCGTAGAGTTAATCAGTTGTGTGCTTGAGAAGGACTTAACCTAATTCACCCCTTACTTAGCCTAATCCCCGCTTACCTTGCCTAAGCCTAATCCCCCCTTACCTAGCCTAATCCCCCCTTACCTAACCTAATCCCCCTTACCTAGCCTAATCCCCCCTTACCTAGAATAATCCCCCCTTACCTAGAATAATCTCTCCTTACCTAGCCTAATCCCCCTTACCTAGCCTAATCCCCCCTTACCTAGAATAATCTCTCCTTACCTAGCCTAATCCCCCCTTACCTAACCTAATCCCCCTTACCTAGCCTAATTCCCCCTTACCTAGCCTAATCTCCCTTCTTATCAAGCCAAATTTCTCCATCTCACCATTTGAAATCCTCCCTCTCTCCCAGTTCGCTCCTTCCCTCTCTCCCAGTCCCCTCCCCCTTTTTCTCCTTTCCAGTCCCCTCTCCTCCTCCATGCCATACTAACTCCCCGTCGCTCACTTTCTCCCCATCTTTCCCCCAATTCCCTCCTCCCCACCTCTCCAACCACTGTCATACTAAACACTCGTCCCCTATCCCTCCTCTCTCTCTCTCTCTCTTTCTCTCTCTCATCTAACCCCGGTCTCCTCCTTCTGCTCCCCCAGGTGAACGAATTAGAGAAGCGGTTCAACAAGCAGAAATACCTGGCGTCAAGCGAGCGGGCCGCCCTTGCCAAACAACTCAAGATGACGGACGCCCAGGTCAAGACGTGGTTCCAGAATCGTAGGACAAAGTGGAGGTGAGCTAGCTTTATTACCTCTCTCTCTTTCCTCGTTAACCCTCGTCTTGAGCTCTATCTGGGTTTAGTCCTTTGTCATCTCTTCTCGTCATTCATTTTTTCTTTTTTGCGGTCGAGTTTGGTGTGATATGCTGTGCCCTTTTCTTTCTTTCTTTCTTTTTTTTTTTTCACTGTTCCGGCGGTGGAGTGCTTTGTGTATAAATAAAAGATAAACAACAGACAGTACTACAGGTGTGACTGAAGGAAGCCGTGCACTAAAGAACCACGATTTAAAGCAACAAGGATTTCCCATTATGGAATACTCTGCTAGGGAAAGGTTCATCTCGACTAAACAGAACCCTACTTTAGAACACAGAATCCTAGTCTATTTTCATCGCCATTCCTTTCCTAACTCTATTGTTCTTTTAAATATTCCTCAATTTCCATTTGCAAGATTCCCTAATTTCCTTTACGATTCTGAGGGTATGAAATAAGATATAAACTGATGAATTCTATTTTACCTTAAGGGTCCGATGGTTTCCGATTTGCCAAGATGACGTACCTGAAATGAACATAGGATATCCTTATCATCATCATCATCATCATCATCATCATCATCATCGTCATCATCATCATTATTATCATCATTTTCATCATATGATAAAATAATAATACGGGTAATAAAAAAATCATCATTATCATCATTAAGCAACGTTGGGTCTGGTTAGTACTTGGATGGGTGACCGCCTGGGAACACCAGATGCTGTTGGCATCCCTACGTGTCAAGTGGGGTTGGTGGAGGATTAGTGCCCCTCCCTGTAAAACAATTAACTCTAAGCCCTTGGCCACCCCGTGTGGGATACATGGCGTCTGGCAATGGATGGATGGATGGAAAATAATAATCATATTATCAAATTATTTTCCACTGTTATAAATGAAGTGGACAGGAATCATAGGCAAGAAAAGGAAAACACAGAAACAGGAGAACCATCACCAAAGTTCTGGCCTTTGGTTCCTTCTTCCATAAAAAAAAAAAAGAGAGAAAAGTAAAATTGGGCCAGACATACATTCACCCCCCCCAAAAAAAAAAAGAGAGAGAGAGAAAAAAGAAAGATAATACCGTGACTTTCGGCCCTGGTATACTTCACAGATCTGGTATTAATCTAAGAGAGTTTATTCACGTTAATACCACGGAATTTATTTTTCTAACAGACATAAAAAAATAAAAACTCACTCGAATTAACCTTTTTTGGAGCGACGGACGTTCTTGGGCTTTTAATACAGGTTAATACGGAACGATTTTATGTAGCTGAGGGAAATTCGATAAACCAGAGGGGAAAAAAAAAATCAGAGTTGCCTTATTTTTTGCGTCTACGTTCTCTCTTCAGACTGACATCAACATAGGCGATTATACTACGCTAAGTCGCAGCACTGATAGCATTAAGGGAGAGGCAGGATAAAAAGGAGAGTAGAGAGGGGATGAAGAGGAACGAAGGAGGGAATGGACAGGACGTGAAAGAAGAGTAAAGAGAGGATGAAGATGAGCGAAGGAGAGGAAGAAGAAATGTAGAATTAAAATCAAGACGGACAGACCAAAACAGACAGAGCAGGAGAGATGAGGGATATAAGGCGATGAGGAAGAGTGATCAGTAGAAGGGAGAGAGAAACTGGAAAGAGTAAGAAAGAAAGAAAAAAAGAAAATGGAAAGAGGAAGGAGGACGAAGAAGATGTTAAGTTAGGCGAGGAGGAAAAGATAAGCGGAATGATAAAAATGAGGGATATAAAGATAAAGGGACTGGAAGGAACAGAGGAAAAAAAGAAGAAAAATTATCACCAAGGCGTAAAGTGAAAAACAGGCGAGGAGGAGGAGGAGGAGGAGGAGGAGGAGGAGAAAATAATAAATGAAAGGGATATAAAGGAATAAGAACAAGCGGTGGAAGACACAAAGGTGAAGGCACATGATGAAGACGAAAAGACTGAGATAAAGAGGAAGAAGAAGAAAGATAAGAGACCAAAGGAAACAGGAAGCAACAGGAGTAGAGGAAGGAAGAAAAACGGAAGAAGCAAAGAAGAAACAGAGAAAAAGGAAGAAGAAAAGTAATACAATAACTAAGACATAAGAAAAAAAGGAACGAAAAAAAATCAAGTGGCAGAAAGATGAAGTAGAGAAGAAACAGAGAAGAACAAGAAGGAAATAGGGAGATGATATATAAGAGAGACAGAAAAGTATTGGAAATCAAGAGTAAAGGAGCTCCCACTGAGACCCTGGCAACTCAGGTGAGGAGCAGGGAGCAGGGAGAGCGAGGGAGAAGGGAGGGGAAGGGTGAAAATGAGAGAGCAAGAGAAAGAGAGAGTTAGGGCAGGGAGAGTGGCAGGGGGGAGAATGGGGGAGGTGAGTCAATGGGTACGGGAGAGAGAGAGAGAGAGAGAGAGAGAGAGAGAGGTCAGTAAATTATAAACAGTGAGAGAAAAAAATGAAAGAGGCAGGTTAAACAAAAATATGGGGGAAACAGGAGAAGGGGTGGGGAAAGGGGGTCGCAAAGGAGGGGGGGGGGCGCAAGGGGGACGAGGGGACAGATGACAGTGAGGAAAGCACACACACACACACAAACACACACACACACACACACACACACACACACACACACACACACACACACACGCACACACACGCACACACGACTTCAAGGACAAAAACAGAGAAGCCAGATAACAGGAGGCAATTTCCCTCTAACTCTCTTGCGAGCTAATCTAATTAAGGGACGATAAAACATGGGCTTAATTGATCTAGATGGCAGTAATTATCGTCACAGTCAAATTAACTGGAAAACCTCGTTCCTCGCATCAATTATGCCAGCCGACTTTTGGCCAGTGATCTCGCGGCTGAAGCTGGTTTGTGTCGTGGCGGGGAGAGAGAGAGGGGGAGAGGGGAGAGAGAAGGGGAAGGGAGGGAAGAAGGAAGAGACGAGGAGCAGGGAGGGGAGAGGGAAGAGGGGAGAGATGAGAGGGAGAGGAAAGGGGGGAGAGGTAAGAAGGGAGTGCGGAGGGGAAGGAAGGGGAGAGGGAAGAGGGGAGTGAGAAGGAGGGAGGAGGGGAGAGCTGAGGACAAGGAAGGGCAGAGGGAAGAGAAGGAAGAGAGGAGAGATAATGAGGTGAGAGGAATAGATGAAAGAGGAGAGGGAAAAGGAGAGAGAGGAGGACAAAGGAGAGGAAAGGAGAGGGAAGAGGGGAGAGAGAAGTTGGAAGGGGAGAGGTAATAGGAGGGAGAGGGGGAGATGGGAGGGGAGCTGTAAGAGGAGAGAGGGGAGGAGAAGAGAGGAGAAAGAGAAGAATGGAAAGAGGAGGAGAAGGGAGGGGAGCTGTAAGAGGAGAGAGGGGAGGAGAAGAGAGGAGAAAGAGAAGAATGGAAAGAGGAGGAGAAGGGAGGGGAGATGGACGAGGAGAAAGAAGGAGATGGAAGGAAGAGGAGAAAGAGGAGAGGGATGAGAGGAATGGGACAGAGAAATTAGTACTGGGGAAGGAAGAGGAATGGGGGTGGGAAAGAAGAGAAATGGGAAGAGGTATGGATGAAAAGGAAAGAAAAGGGGATTGGAGAGAGAGGGTGGGGTGCAGGAAAGGAGCAGACAGGAGGAGTGAAGAGATGGAGGGAGGGAGAAGCAGGAGAGAAAGAGGGGAAGAGAAGAGATAAGAGGGGAGAGAAAAAGAAAGTGGAAGGGAGGAAAAAAGGAATGGGGAGGGGACAGAGAAAGAGAGAAGAGAGATGGAAGAAAGGAGAGTGATTGAAGATTTTTGCTCATTGGTGTCTTAGTTAAAGCTGGTTTGTGTCGAGAGAGAGAGAGAGAGAGAGAGAGACCAGGCGGAATGGAGAGGGAAGGGAGACTTGTTTTCTTTGGGGGGGTGGGGGGAGCACGCAGGCATAAGAGGAAGGAAGACAAGGAATGGGGAGGGAAGAAAACTGCAAGAAGTGGAAAGAGGGAAGGGAAAGAAAGAAGGGGTTGGGAATGGGGCAGGACGCAGAGGAAAGGAAGGAAGGATGGGGAAGGGAGAAGAGAAATCGAGATGAAAGGGGGAGAAAGGAAGAGGAAGAAGATGAAAGGAAAAGGGGGAGGGAAAGAGGAAGGTGGAAAAAGGAGGGAGGGAAAGGAGGAAAGGGGGAACAGGGACAGCCATGGTAATAAAGGATTTGAGCAGGGATGAGGGAAGAGACAGTGGGTAGAAAGAAAGGGGACAGAAAAGGGGAAAAGAGTAAGAAGGAGGGGGACAAGGGAAATGGAAGGAAGGGGAAGAGAGACCAGTGGAAGAAGAAAAGAGGGGACGAGGTAAGAGGCAGAAAGTGAGAGAGGGAGGAAGGGGAGGTAGGAAAGGAAAGGGAAAGAGAAAGGGCAATGGAAAGGGAATAGACTTTGAAGGGTGTAGGAGACTAGAGGGTAATGAAAAGGGGATGAGAGTGGGAGGGAGATAGAAGGAAGACAGAGGAGTGAGAATGGAATGACAGGAAGAAAGAGGACGCTGGAAGGGGGAAGGAGTTGGATAGGACAAAAGGGCAGTGATGGAAGGGGAAGGACTGAGAAGGAAGGGAAATGGGACGGGGATGAAACAGAGAAGTGAGAGTGGGGAAAGAAGGGGAAGATGGAAAAAGTAGAGGAGAACAAGAAGAGAAAATATAATAACTACGGTAGCCCTGTTACCCCATTCTAAGCAGCTAATACTGAAGGATTTAACTGCACTGCGAGAATAAGACAAGGCTAGCAAAGAAGTGTTACATAGATACACAGACACTCAGACCACACAGACCTTGCGAGTCCAACGACGGGGTTCAGTCTTCATGGTTATTCATACTCTAATCACAAAAGTAAGTAAAAGGGAAGATACGAAGGGAAGGAAGGAGGAGAGAACGAAGTGGAAGAAAGTGGAGCAGGGACGCAACGAAGAGGGAACAGAGACGTGAAAGAGGGAAGACAGGAGAACCGGGGAGAGGGATGGCAAAGACAGTGTGAGTTATGGGCCCGTAGACTTATCATCAGGACGTCACGTTGTTCTTAAAGACTCCGTTTTACTCTGGATGCCTTACTGGGAGCTAAGATGTTACACCCACGGAGTGTAGTTGATCTCTAACTTCTCATACACTCTTTCAGGGTACAGGTAGAGAGGTTTCCTTTGAGTGTTGCCCAATGTCAAACCAACGCTGTTTACAGATAGAACTGTTTCTCCAGCAGAATCTGCAAGAGGTCTGCTGGCCTCAGCGTGACTCACAGATGGCTCAGTGCAAAGCATCCGGTTGCTTACTCATACGTTGGATGAGGAAGCAACTTCGAAAGGGAAGAGGAAAAGGGTAAGAATGGAGGGTCAACTTAAAGAGGAGAGGGGGGGGAAGAGGGACGGAAAAGGAAGCAAATGGGAGATGAAAGATATGAGGCGGGAGAATAGGAAGAGAGTAACAGGGAAACAGAAGTAGAAGGTAAAGAGGGAAGAAGGGAGAACCGAAGGAGAGTCATGGTGTGGAGGGAAAGGAAGGGGGTGAGGGAAGGAGAGCGAGAGGGAAGGAACAAAGCATAGCAGAAACAGAAAAAGAGGAGGGGAGGAACGAGACAAAAAGGAAACAGAAAAGTAAAAGAAGGAAGTAGGGAGAATGAAAGGAGCAGAAGGAGGGAAGAATGAAAGTAAAAAGACCGGAACAGAGTGGAGAATGAAAGGGAAACGAGAAAAGAGGAACAGAGTAAGAAGTAAATCAGGTTAAAAGGAAAGAAAATGGGGGAGAACGGGAGGGGGGAGAGAAGAATTAGGAGAGGGGGGACGGGGGGAGAAGAATTAGGAGAGGGGGGAGAGGGAGGGAGGGGAAGGAGGGGAGGTGGGTGGGTGAAAAGATTATAGTGTTTGGGTCCGAGGGGAAGATTACGAGGTTTTTGGCGGTGTGGGCTAATATCGTTTTGCTTTGGTGCCTCACTGAAGGGAATACACGGTCTCACTTTTATTCTTTTGATCTCAGTGCCTCTCGCTATCCCTCCCTCCCTCCCTCTCTGTCTGTCTGTCCCTGCCTCCCTCCACTCTCTCCCTGCCTGCCTTCGTAAGTCCCTCCATCCACATTCTCTCCCTCCACTCTCCTGCCTCCCTCCATAGTCACCTCCTCCTTCACTCTTTCTGTCTTTTCTACATTCTTTCCATCCATTCTCTCCCTCCCTCCATGCTCGCTATCTGCACTCTCTCCCTCCCTCCACACTCTGTACCTCCACTCTCTCTTCCTCCTTCACTTTTTTCTTCGCTTCCTCCACTCCCTCCCTACCTTCCTCAGTCTCTGTACATTCCCTTCATATCTCTCTCCTTCTCTTCTTCCACACTCTCTCTACCTCAGTTATCTCTCCCTTCACACACTCCCTCCTTCCACAATCTCTTTCCTCCTCCACAATCCCTGATTCACTAACTCCTCTGTCTCCCTTCCTCTCTCTCACTCCATATCCACACTATACCTCACTCCCTCATCCACCTTCCACCTTCATAGTCTCTCCATCACCCCTCATCCCTGCCTATACCCTCCATCTCTGCCTCCCTCTCTGCCTCCACTCTCCATCTCTGCCTCCCTCTCTGCTTCCACTATCCATCCTGCCTCCCTCTCTGCTTCCACTATCCATCTCTGCCTCCCTCCCTGCTTCCACTATCCATCTCTGCCTCCCTCTCTGCTTCCACTATCCATCTCTGCCTCCCTCTCTGCTTCCACTATCCATCTCTGCCTCCCTCTCTGCTTCCACTATCCATCTCTGCCTCCCTCCCTGTTTCCAACCTCCATCTCTGCCTCCCTCCCTGCCTGCACCCTCCATCCCTGCCTCCACTCTCCATCTCTGCCTCCACCCTCCATCTCTGCCTTCCTCCCAGCCTGCCTCAGTGCCTCCTCCGCAAATGATGAATGTTTAGGCAAGTGAGAGAATATTATTACGGCCAAGCCTGTCTGGGGAGTGTGATTATTATCGCGGGGTAAATTGCATTAACGCGTTCGCCGAGTGAGAGCAGAGGGAGAGACAGGGAGAGGAGGGGAGGGGAGAGACAGGGAAGGGAGTAAGGAAGATGGGAGAGCGAAGGGAGTAAAGATGGGAGAGGAGAGAGAGAGAGAAGGAAAGGAATAAAGATAAGAGAGGGATAGGGAGGAGAAAAGGAAGGAGGAGAGAGAGGAGGCGAGGGGAGAGACAGGGAAGGAAGTAGGGAAGATGGGAGAGGAGAGGAAGAGGTAAGGAAGTCAAGAAGAGGGAGAGATAGGAAGGAGAAAGGAAAAGGGGGGGAGGGGATAGGTAGGGAAAAGTATAAAGAAAAAAGAGAGAGAGAGAGAGAGAGAGAGAGAGAGAGAGAGAGAGAGAGAGAACACAAGAAAAGGACGCAAAAGGTGGATACAAAGAAAACTGATAAAGGAAACAAAATACAAACGATTTAAGAGAAACGCAGTGGAAAGAGAGAAGAGAGGACTGAACTACAAGAAACAGATTAACGTCGATGAGGAAGGAGAAGAGACAGAGGGAGATAGAGAGAGACAAGATGCAGGCAAAATAATATGCTGGTGTAGAAGAAGAAGAAGAAGAAGAAAAGAAGAAGATGGAGAAGAAGAAGATGCAGCCCCTTGTCTACAACTTATCAATGCCCCGAAGACGATTAAAATTATCAAGTGAAATCGATAGACGGTATCCAAAATGAAATATTCTGGCTATAGAGGAAAAGAAGTTAAAATATGATGAAAGGGAATAATGCATTGGATGTTTTTTTTATCCTTCACTATCTATCTATCTATCTATAGCCCGACGCCCTAATTCCGCAAAGGGTGGCCGCAGACAAAACGCCTCTAAGTCACTCTGTCACCCACCATTTGACTCCCCTCCCCCCAACTCACCCCCCCCTCCCTCATATACCTCTCAACTCCTTCACACAACTTGAAAAAAAGAAAAGAAAATGGTCTGGTGAAAACATGAATCAAATATACTGTATATATATAAAGGCATTGTAGCGAAGGAATTAATGAACAGTTTCTATGGAAGGAGGAAAGGGGAATATATATATATATATATATATATATATATATATATATATATATATATATATATATATATATATATATATATATATATAAAGGCATTGTAGCGAAGGAATTAATGGACAGTTTCTGTGGAAGGAGGAAAGGGGAAGAAAGGGGAGTGTGTGTGTGTGTGTGTGTGTGTGTGTGTGTGTGTGTGTGTGTGTGTGTGTGCTGGGAGGAGGAGGAGGACGCTCGCTATCGGTCAATAAAGATCAATTATGTACAGCGTCGGCAGGACTAATTACACATACACCTCCTTTACTAGTCCCTCGCCAGCAACACCCACAGTACACTAAAAAAAGATATATATTACTAGTTTTAAAATGACAGTGTTAATAGTGTTGATTTATTAATGTTAAGGGGGGTTGATCTATGTCTGTTTCTCTGTGTCATCTCTGTGTGTGTGTCTGCCTCTCCTTGTTTGTCTCTATATGCCTTTCTATTTGTATGTATGTATGAATGTCTCTATGTATATATGTATCTATCTATTTATCAATCTGCCTGTCTGTCTGTCTATCTATCCATCTATCTATCTGTCTATCTCTCTTCACCAATCAGTCCATTTTTTCCATTTAACTATATGTCTCTCTCCATAAATCTGTCCACTTATTTGTCTGTTTCTATCAGTCTATTCCTTCAACCATCATTCCTCAATCTATCATTAATCTGTCCTCTTATCTCTCTCTCATTTCTCCCCTTACTTCCTTCCTTCCCTCCCCCCTTCCCCATCCCCATCCCAACTCTGTGTCTCCTCCCATCTCCCCTTCCATTTATACCCTTCCTTCCCGAATTCACTCCCTTTCCCCTCCCCATTCTCTCTCTCTCTCTCTCTCTCTCTCTCTCTCTCTCTCTCGGCTCCAGGTAATCCCCATCCAGTCTCTCCATTAAGCCTTAATATGTAAACAAAAACGGATCTGTTAAGGAGAAACCAGCGACCTTTCACACCTGTTTACTCCACACGTCTCTCAGAATTAACAGTGGGCTCAGTGTCAGGCGAATGAGGGGAGGGGGAAAGAGGGAGATAAAGTGGGGAAGAAAGGGAGGTCATGATGGAAAGGCACACACACACACACACACACACACACACACACACACACACAAGACCCCCACCGCATAAGGCGTCATCAACAACACTTGCCGAGGAAAGCATGGTTGTTGGAATGATGACACAACTAATAAGATTTAAGCACATTTTTACGAGTTCCTGAGATAAAGGAAAGAATGGCTGTTGAAATAATGTGTCAAGTTTTTGCGTATTTTAACAAGAACATTTGCGATAACCTCCAACACCTTAATTAAATGACGGACATAAAGAATAATTGTAAAAAAGAAAATTGCACCGACATTACGATTTGCAGACGCTCTTACGAATTTCTGAGAAGGGGATTGAACCATTGTTGAAATAATGCGTCCAATTTTTTTACGTAATTTACATGAGCATTTGTGATAATCTCCAACTCCTTATCTGTGTGACAGAGAAAATGGCGTAATAATAACTCCAGTTTCAAGATTTACGTTCACTTTTACGCGTCAAAGATGAATACTTGTGAAAAGATTGGTCAACTCTCTCAATAATGCGTCAACTCTTAATGATGTATCAATGCTTAATAATGTATCAACTCTTAAAAATGCGTCAACTCTTAATAATGCATCAACTCTCTTAATAATGCATCAACTCTTAATAAGGCATCAACTCTCAAGGATGCATCAACTCTTAATAATGCATCAACTCTTAATAATGTGTCAACTCTTAATAATGCATCAATTCTTAATAATGCATCAACTCTGAAGAATGCATCAACTCTTAATATAGCGATGGCCGTCTCTAAACCTAAAATAAGATCGTCATGAAGCAGCCAGAACGAGATAAGAACACGTCCTCGGTCTGAAGTGCTTCAATACTCCCGTAACGAGGCCCCGAGATACGTAAACGAGTGAGAACCAGCGTCCTCGTCGGCCTCTAATTGCCCCCCTCCCCCCCACTAGCTAGCCGTCGAGCTGGTTTTGTTGTAGCGGGTAATTTGAAGAGAGAAAATGGTGCTGGAGGTCGCTCAGAATTAGCCTTATCATCACGAGATATCTCATTTGCCTGTCACGCGCCATGGTTAGACACTTAAACGAGAGAGGGAACAGCATTAGCAACTACTGTAGTACTACTGCGACTGTTACTACCACTGCCACTACCACTACTACTACTAATACTAATACTACTACCACCACCACAACTACCACTTCTACTACTACTGCTTGCTACTACTACAGCTACCACTACTACTACTTCTGATTACTGCTATTACTACTAAAAACAATAATAATAACAACAAGAATAATAATAATAATGCGATTTTATTCAGACCTGGAAGGACATCTTGTTGTGACGGGATTAATGACAACTACAGGAAAAAGGAAGTAATTAAGGAAAGAATAAAGGAAGGAGGGAAGGAAGAAAGGAGGGAGGGAAGGAAGAAAGGAAGGAGGGAAGGAAGAAAGGAAGGAGGGAAGGAAGAAAGGAAGGAGGGAAGGAAGAAAGGAAGGAGGGAAGGAAGAAAGGAAGGAGGGAAGGAAGAAAGGAGGGAGGGAAGGAAGAAAGGAAGGAGGGAAGGAAGAAAGGAGGGAGGGAAGGAAGAAAGGAAGGAGGGAAGGGAGAAAGGAGGGAGGGAAGGAAGCAGGTTCTCCGAAAAGTGTCATCGCACACTTGCCACATTTTTCGCCCATAGATCCTTCACCTCATTTATATCATATTCATACAAAGTTTATCTTAACGTGAGCAATGGAATGGTTATCTTCTCCCCCCCCCTTCCACACAGACACACACACACACACACACACACACACAGGTACGGCTGTATTGAATATCAGTTCTCCCTCTTTTCCTCTCTTTTCCTCATACAGATGCACACTTGCGCATGTACAAACGCACTTTTTTCCCCTCTCACATTCACACAGATATTTCTCTCTCTCTCTCTCCCTCTCTCTCTCTCTCTCTCTCTCTCTCTCTCTCTCTCTAAGTTGGTCTATATCTCTTTACCTGGTCGCTCGCCCGACGACAACTTTACAAAGTTAAAAGTTAATGTGGATTTGTTGGGGTCCAGGATCTTGTTAATTGAGGGGGGCGGGGGGAAGAGTGGAGGGGATGGGGGAGCGAGGGGAGAGAAAGGGAAGGTGGTGTGAGGGGAATGGTGAGAGGGGAATAGAGAGGAAGAGGGGTAGAGAGGAGGAAGGGAGAGTGTGGTTAGGAAGGAGTGAGGGAAGAGGAGAAGAGAGACGTTGATGAGGGGAGGGGTTAGGCTGGAGGGGAAGAGGGAAGAGACTGGGAAAAGGAAACAGAGAGGAAGGAAGGGTGTGAGAAAGAAAGGAGCGATTGTGAGGGAGAAAGGGGAAAAGAGAGAGAAGAGGGAGGAGAGGAGGGGAGGGTAATGGGTAGAAAGTGAGAGGGTAAAAGGAAAGAGAGAGGAGAGGTGGAAGGAGGAGAAAAAGAGCAGATGAAGGGGAAAGAAGAGAACGGGGATAGAAAGGAGAAGGTGGAAGAGAGGATGAAAGTGAGGGAGAAGGAGCACAGACAGAGGAGTCAATGGGGTAGGAAAGAGAAAGAAGAGAGGAAGGATAGGAGGTAAAGAGGAGGAAAGAAAAAAAATGAGTGACAGGAGAACAAGGGAGGAGGAAAGAAGTAAGAGAAACAGGGTAAGGAGTAGGATTGAAGAAAGATGAGGAGAGACAGAAGAGGAGGAAAGAAGGAGGAGAAGGGGGAGGAAAAACAGTGGGGAGGGATAAATGGGAAGTATGGGAGGAAAGGAAAAGTGCAGAGGATAGTGGTGGAGGATATGAAGGGGAAAGGAGGAAGGAGGAAAAGGAAGAAAAATGAAGAGGAAAGAAGGAAGGAAGTAAAAAGAAAAGGAGGAAAGGAGGAAGAGAGAAATGAAAGAGGAGAGAGAGCGGAGGAGTGGGGGAGAGAAACGGAGGGAAGAGAGGGAGGGGGTTGGAAGAGAGAGCAGTGAATCTCTCTGTGGTAATGGACTTTTATGCCGGGGTAAATTTGGTAACGTGTATTCGTCTTCCTGAAAGCCCTTCCCTCCCCCCCTTCCCTCCCTTTCTTCCTTCCCCCTCCCCCTCCTTCCTCTTCCCTCTCTTCCTTCTCCCACCTTCCTTCCCTTCCTCACTTCCTTCCTCCTCTCCCCCGTCTCTTCCCTCTCTTCATCCTCATACCTCTCTTTCTCCCTCACTCGCTCCTGTCTTCCTTCTCGTCCTCTTCCCTTTGTTCCTTTCCTTCCTTCGGCCCCCTCTTCTCTCCCCACTCCGTCTCCCCTCTTCCTTTACTTCCTTTCCATCCTCCTGTTCTCATCCTTCCCTCCTTTTCGTCCCTCCCGTCTCATTTTGCATTTCCATCCCCTTTCACTCCTCCCCTCTTCCTTTTCCCTTCCTTTCCTCTCCTCTCTTTCCTTCCCCACCTCTCTTCCTTTCCCCTCCCCTCTCTTTTTCCCCTCCCCTTTTCCTTTCCCCTTCCCCTCTTCCTTTCACCTCCCATCCTACATTGCTATCTTTGTCCTTGAATCTATAACATACCCTACATCATACAGCCAGGAAAGGACCAATAGTTTTCCTGCTGTTTGCTCTCTTTTGTACTCCTCTCTCACTCTCTCTCTCTCTCTCTAACAATAACATCTAATATTTTTGTCGCCGTTAGAGGGTTAAAGGCAGGATGATTTGAGAGAAGGTAGTTCCTGGTTGTATGTCCTACTCCTCTTCCCACTCTGATGACAGTTCATTATTTTCAGTGCTTCCTTGTTCCTGTTTCTAGATGATGATGATGATGATGATGATGAATACATGATGGATTCTTATGATGATGATGATGATTAATATACCCCTCCTTCATAATACCCTCTTCCACTTCCTCCAGTTTCTTCCCTCCCACTCATGCGTCTCCCCTCCACCCCCACCACAATTTCTGACCCCCTCCCTGTCCCTCCCCACATATCTACTCCCCTCCCCTTCAGTATCGCTGCCCCCCCCCCCTCTTTTTCCTCTCCGTCGGTGTCTCCTAAGCCTCTGTCAAATTTCCCCCTTTCCCTCCTATCCCCTCATTTTCTAAACCCCTCTTCTGACCTCTCTCCCAAATATCAGCCCCCTTTCCCCTCTCAATAACCCTCTTACCCTCGACTCCCTTCCCTCAGCTTCGTACTTACCCATTTCAAGTGTCACCCCTCCCCTTCCCTCCCCCATTAGGTCTATTCCCCCTCCTCCACAAATTCTGTCCCCCCTCTCTCTCAGTTTGTACAATTCTCCTCCCCCATCAGTTTCTCTCCCCCCTCCCTCTCAAGCGCCCCCCGTACCCTCCCTCCCCCTCCCAGCAGTCCAGTCAGCACGTAACACTCTAGTCTTTCACTCTAGACTGCTCAAATTATACCCTCCCCCCTCCCCCTTCCCTTCCTCCTCCAGTGTTGTATAATTCCCTCCCTCCCTCCCTCCCTCTCTCTCTCTCTCTCTCTCTCTACTGGCACTCGTCCCCCCCTTTCCTCCCCTCTAAATCTTCCCCCTCCTCCTCCTCCATTGTAGTATTTATCTCTTCCTCCCATCCTACCTTGATTTGCTCCCCGTCTCCTTTCCCTCCATCTTTCCCCTAGATACAATAATCCTCCCCTCTCCTTCTTCTTCCTCCCTAATCTCCCCCCTCCCTTCCTCACCCCTCTCAAAAATAAAACAGGTCTTCCCCCTCATCCTTCCCCTTTCACACTCTCTTCCTCCCTCAACACTTCCCTTCTTCTCCCTGCCCTTCCCCAGCCCAATCCAATCCCTCCCTCCCCACCCCCACCTTCCTCCCCCTCCTTAATGCTCTCCCCTACTCCTGTAAAGTAATCCCCATGCTAGTAATAATTTGCTATCGAAAATGGGATTCATGGGTGGGGAGATTACTTTACAAATCCCTTCCTCCCTCAAACGTAGAATAATCCTTTTGCTTTTCCTCAACTCAGCATAATTTCATCCCTCTCCCCTCTCTATACATAATCCCTTCCCTCCCCTCTTCCCTCCCCTCATTTCCCTCTCCCCACAATCCCCTTTCCTTCCTCTTCTTAAAATAATTCAATCTTTCTCCTCTCCCTACGCATAATCCCCTTCCTTCCCACCACTCCCTACCCTCCTCCTCCCTCGCTCCCCTCAAATAGAATAATCCCTTTTCTTCTCCTCTCTCTGTCTCTGTCTCTGTCTGTCTGTCTGTCTCTCTCTCTCTCTCTCTCTCTCTCCATCTATCTGTCTTATCATTATATACCTATCTGTCTCCCTAATCCCCTTTTCTCCCCCCTCCCTCCCTCACCCAGCATTATATAATCCCTCCCCTCCCCACCCAAGTAATCCCCATGCAGGTAAAAATGTGCTATTCAATAAAGGGGCTGGGGAGTGGAGGCCAAAGCTTAATATATCCTGAAACCGGCCATAGTCATGCTTGGGGGGAGAGGGGAGGGGGTAATTTATGTCTCCCCCCTCCTTTCTTCATTCCTCCCCCTTTACCCCACTCTCCTTCCTCTTGTCCCCTCCCCTCTTTGTTTCTCCCTTTTCTCCTTGTCCCCTCCCCTCTTCTTTTCTCCCCTTCCCCTTATCCTCCTCCTACCCCCATCTTTTCCCCCTTCCTTTTGTCCGCTTCCCCTCTTCTTCCCCACGTTCCCCTTTCCCCCCCCTTTCAACCCTCCCTTTCTTCCTATTCGGATCTCACTTTTAGATCTTTCATTTTATTCTTTTCCGTATTTTATCTTCTCCCTATTCTTACCTTGTCTATTCACACCTTTCCTTTCCATTCCTTTTCTGTTTTCATAATACTTCTTCCATCTTCGTCTTCCCCGTCTCCCCTTTCCCCTGTCCGGCCCATCTTTTCCATTCCCCTCATCCTACCCTCACCTCCTCCTCTTTATCTTCTTCTCTTTTTCATTCTTTTACTTTTTTTGTTTACCTTTTATTTTCTTTCTTCACCCTTTCCCTTCTCCTAATCCCTTCCTTCCCTCCCCTAACATCCCTCTCTAAGGTCTTTTTCTTTTTCTCTGTTAGTCTTCTAAACAAACTTCTCCCTTCTATTCATTAATCTTCTTTCTCTTGCTGTATCTTATCCCTTCACTACGCAAGGGAGAGAAAGAGATGGAGAAGAAGAAAGGGAGGTTACTTACATCTGCTCCCTTTCCCTCTAGTTTTACCCCCTTCCCTCCCCTAAACTTACTTCTTGCTGTCCCTCCCTCCACTCCCCTTCCTCTGATACTTTTCCTTTCGTCCCCCGTAATTTTTCATTTTGTCACATTTCCCCCCTTCTTCTCCAACATTCAGCCTTGCCATCTCTTCCCCCCTTCCCATTTCCCCCCTTCTAATCCCTCATCCCCTCCCTACCCCGTTCAAACCCCCCCTCCTCCCTTTAACTCTCCCCTCGGCCTTCCCTTCATTACCTCTCCCCTCCCATCCCTTTCCCCTCTTCCATTCTGTCTCTCCTTCTATCCTGTCTCCCTCCCATCTCTTCTTTTCTATCCCCTTTCCCTCCCTCTCCTGTTTTTCTACATTTCTGCCATTTTCTCTCTCCTTTCTGCCTTTTTCCTCTCTCTGCTCGTCCTACTTTCCTCTCTTTCTTCTCACTCCCCTGTCCCTCCCCTCCATCTCTCTCCCCTTTCCCTCCTATTTCCCTCCCCTCCATCCCTTTCTCATCCTTCCCCTCCCATTCCCACCTCTCCCTCTCCTCCATCTTTCTTTCTCTCACCTTCCCCCTTCCCCTTTTTCCCTCCCCTCGCCTCTCCATTTCCCACCTCTCCCGCTTCCCTCCCCTTTCCACCTCTCCTCCCCCGTCCCCCTGTTTCTCCCCAGCCGACCATTACCCTGAATTAAAATCCCGGGAAATCCTATAATCAACCTCCTACAATATTGATGAGTTTCTGCCACACCGGGACCCACTCTGACTTCACATCCTTTAACCCTGCCGCCATCCTTCCTCTTTCATCCTTTCACAGCCATTTTTCCTTTCTTTCCATCCTTTCTCTTTCATCTTTTCATAGTCATTTTCCCTTTCTTTCCATCCTCTCTCTTGCATCGTTTCTCTCTTTTTCTTTTCCTCTTTTTCCTTCTACTTCTTTCGTTTCCTTTCTCTTTCATGTTTTGTCTCAGTTTTTCTTTCCATTTCTTTCATCCTCATTCTTTCATTCCTCTCTTTCATTTTTTTTCTCAGTTTTTCTTACCATTATTTTTCATCTTCCTTCTTTCATTTCCTTTCTCTTTTATCTTTTGCCTCTACTTTTCTTTCCCTCTTTTCCCTCCTCCTTTCATTTCCTAGATCCCTTTCATTTCTTTCTCTTCTGTTCCTTCTTTTGATTTATTTCTATTCCCCCTTTGAGTTCGCTTCCTGTTCCCCGTTTTCCATCCATCTCCTTCATCTTTTGCCTTCCGCTCTTTCCATACCATATATTTTCTTTTCCCCTTATCTCTGTATTCACTTCCTTGCTCTTTCTCCTCTCTTTCTCTTCAGTTCTTTTTCTTTACTTCTGGATCTACATTGAAGTTAGTCTATCAAATTCTTCCACCATTTTTCTTCCGTCTTTTATCGCTTTCTGTAATTCTGTGCTCTCTCTCTCTCTCTCTCTCTCTCTCTCTCTCTCTCTCTCTCTCTCTCTCTCTCTCTCTCTCCACTGCCTTCCTACCCTTCCTCCCTATATCTACCTTTAGTTCCGTCTCTTTCTCCCTTTCCTACGATGCATCTACATCCTTTAGCTGTTTCTCCATTCTCTTTCATCTTTCTCGTTCCTACTTATTCCCTTTTCCCCTTTCCTCTTTTTCTTTCATCTCCCCTTCATCTCTTCTTTCCTCTCCCCAAATTTCACCTCATTTCCTTTAACCCACATCTTTTACCTGCATTTCCTCATCTCTCTTTCCTTTCCCTTCTTTTCTCTCTCTTATTTTTACATCGTCCCCTCTTTTCATTCTCCACTTCTGTCTATATTTCTGTCTGCCTGTCTTTCTGTCTACCTTTCTATCTGTCTGGATGTCTGTCATTCTGTCTACCTATTTGTCTGTCTGTCTATCTGTCTGTCTCACTCTTAAATCAAATCCTTTCTCCTTTCTCCTACGTCTCTTCTCTTATCCTCACTCACTCACTCTTTTCCTCCTCCTGCCTCATTTTATTCTCCTTTCGTCCTCTCTCCAGCTTTCTCATTCTTTTCTTTACCTGCGTCGTTAATTTTTTTTCACCTGTTCCTTTCTACTTTCATTTTCTCTCTCCTTCACTTGGCTTTTTTCTGGGTCCATTTCTTCCTCCTGGCACAATGATACCTGGGATATAATTGAGAGAGAGAGAGAGAGAGAGAGAGAGAGAGAGAGAGAGAGAGTGTGTGTGTGTGTGTGTGTGTGTGTGTGTGTGTGTGTGTGTGTGTGTGTGTGTGTGTGTGTGTGTGTGTGTGTGTGTGTGTGTGTGTGTGTGTGTGTGTGTGTGTGTGCGCGACAATAAGACGAGAGAGATATAAGGTCAAAGGTGGAAGCATGAAGGAAAAGACAAGGCAAAAACACGAACGAGCAGAAAAACAAGATATCAAAGCATTAAAGTTTCATTGACAGCAAAGGGCGAGTGATAAAAGAAGGGAATCCTCAACATATGCCCCAGAGCTATTCATTCTACTTATCGAGCGTTAATTTTCTTTCACCCAGCCTATTAATCATGCAATCTATGTCAATCTATCCAAAACACATAACACACAAGGGAACAGTCTGGCATGGGAAACAAAATAAATCGCTGAAGCAAAGGAGACACGGGGTTCTTATTCCTAAGCTGTCAGTTTTAACGCGGGAAACCCTTTTCTTGTGTTTCTAAAATACAAAATAATTCACAAGAGATTATTTTATGTGCCGCAGCCTAAAGTAAACCGGTAAGAGAAAGGTGCTAGGGAGTCTGAAGCCCCCGAAAATACGGGTCTATGACTTGTATGCTTTTGAGGTGAAGGAGGCACCCTAGCACTGACTCCTTTCTGGTTTTTCGCATACAGCAAGATAATACTCTTTTTTTGTGTATTTATGAAAACTATGCCAATATTAGGTGGGAAATGAGGGATGGATGGATATTGTTGTTGTTGCTGTTGTTGCTCTTGTTGCTGCTGCTGCTGCTGCTGATGATGATGATGATGATGATGATGAAGATGATGATAAGATAATTTGTTGCGAGTTTGTATTCCGTTGGCCAAGTGGTGTTCAGTACAAATGCAAGTGGTCAGAATGTGATGTCATGATAGTGTGATGATGATGTGCAATATGCAAAAGATATCGCTGAGGAATTGGTGCTCAGGAGTTGGGAATATTGTGGCCAGACGATTTTATTCGGTCTAGACGTGACTCCTGGGATAGTTTTGAGCGGACGGTCCTGAGAGAGGCAATCTAGAAGGCAGCAGGGTAGTCTGGAATAGTAGTCTAGGGGGTTAGTCTGGAATGGTAGTCTAAGGGGGCAGTCTGGAATGGTAGTCTAGGGGGTAGTCTTGGGGGTGGGCTATATCGTGCGTGCCCCCCGTCTCCGTAGCCCCGCCTGTGATGGACTGGCCCATGTGTCAGGCAAACGGCTGCATTTACGCCCTAATGACACTTGGAGACACGCACCCCGCCCGATCACTCATCTCCACCCACTCTCTACCCCTCTCCCCTTCTACCCCACCCCCCACCCCCCTCATACCCCACTCCCCTTCTACCCCACTCCTCATCCCCTCATACCCTCCCCTTCTGGTTCCTTATATCCTTTTTTTCACAACCCCCTTTGCCTCTCCCATACCCCCTCCCTTCATGTTCTTCCATGTACCTCTCCTTTTCCCCTCATCCCCCCATCTCTCCTTCTTCTATCCCCTCATGTTTATTGTAATTCCTAATGGCCCTCTCTCCCCCAAATCCCCCTTCCCCTCTTCTTGTAGTTCCTCCCCTCGGCCCTTCTCGAAGTCCCACTCCCTCTCTCCTTGTAGTTCCTTACATTCCCTCTGCCCCCCAGCCTAAAGCACCCTTCCCCTTCCTGCAGTTCCTCATACCCCCCAGCCCTCTCTCTCTCTCTCTCTCTCCCTCACACACACACACACACACACACACACACACACACACACACACCTCTCCCTATCATGTGGCCTTACCCATTACTCACCTCACCCCCTCTGCCTCCCCTCTTCATGTGGCCTCTCATACCCCTTCTCCCCTTTCTCCTCTATCCTTTTCTCATCTCTATGCCTAGCCCCTGTTCACTGCTCCTTCCCATTCTTTCCTCCTTATAATAGCCCTCTATACTTGCTTCTTCTTTCTGTATTTTTTTCCTTTCTCTCTTGTTCGTTAATGTTCAACTCTCCCCCTCCCCTTACTCTTCATGCATCTTACCCCCCTCCCCTTTTGTAGATTCCTCAACCTCCCTTCATATACCCCTTCATACCCTGTCTCCCCCCGCACCTTCCCTTCTCCCCCCCCCCTCTCTCTCTCTCTCTTTCTCTCTCTCTCTCTCTCCCCACACACACACACACACACACACACACACACATTCCTCCCCCTTATGTACCATTATAACTCACCAATCCCCCTACCCCCCCTCCCTTCTCTATCTCTTGTATCTTCTAGACCCCTTCCCCCCCACAGCTCCCCCCCCCCCGCCAGGTAAAGTAAGGTTCGTGTGGTCAGTGTATCTATGTAACTCTCTCTCTCTCTCTCTCTCTCTCTCTCTCTCTCTCTCATATTAAACTTTCGTAATTAGAGAGTATTAAGACCTGACCACCTAGAAAGAACAATTGGGTCTGCGTGGCCTGGATAATTTTTCATTTTTTACTTTCTTTTCGTTTTTTCACTTGTCTTCGTCTATCGTCTATCTGTTTGTCTGTCTGAGTGTCCTTCTTTCTTTCTTTCATTCTGTCTGTCTGTCCGTTTGTCTGAGTGCCTTTCTTTCTTTGTCTGTGTCTGTCTCTCTGTCTCTGTCTCTGTCTGTCTGTCTGTCTGTCTCTCTCTCTCTCTCTCTCTCTCTCTCTCTCTCTCTCTCTCTCTCTCTCTCCCCAAAAAAGAAATATCCAAGACGCCGTAAGAGAGCAAGATTACGTAAAATTTCCATCCAAATTACGTACATTAAGCCTGTGTGATTGATTTCGTACAAGATTTGGCGTTGGGGTGGTTTACTGGCTAGGGGAGGGGGGAGAAGAGGGCGGAGAATTTAGGATGGTGGTGGGGGAGAGGGGGGGTTGAGAATAGCGGGGTAGAAGGGAAGAGCAGGGGGTAATGAGGATGAGGTGAGGGTTGAAATTTGGAGTGGTGGGGAGGAGGCAGAAGAAGGAGGTAGAATGGGGGGAAAGGAAGAGGAAGAGGTAAAGAGGATGAAGGTAAGGGTTAAGGGGAGGGGAGGGTGAAGTACTAGGAGGGTGGGGAGAGGAAGAGAGGGTAAAAGGAAGGATGAAAGAGGAGAAGGAAGATGGAAAAAGAAGTAGGGAAAGGAAGATGTGGCGGTGAATAGGTATTAAGAAGGGAAAAAAGGAAGAAGGCAGTAGAAGCAGGAGAGTGAAGAAAGAGAGGCCGAAACGGAGGGAAGAAGGGGAAGAGGGAAGGAAGAAAGGGAAGAGGAAGAAAACAAGGGAAAGAAGGAAGGTGGAAAAAGAAGTAGTGGGAGAGGGAAGAAAGTGAGGATGAAAGAAGGGATGATGGAAGGAAAAAAAAATAGGTAAACATGTATATCTGGAGAAAAAGATAAGGGATCTGGTTGTGAAGAGAAAGAGCAGAATGTGAGAAAGCAAGAAAGGAAACTAAAAGACCACACTAAAGAAATATGTAAGATTGATGGGGATTATTTCACACGCCTCATGTAAGAGATATACTTAAGTTGAAGGAAATCGTCTGGTTGTTGCAAGATTAAATTCCAAGACGGCATTGTATTGAAGTAGTTAATATAGTCTCTCTTATCCACATTAATCTTTCACCTATAAGTCCACTCTTACCCTCTTGCTCACCAAAAGACTCTTACGTATGTCTATAATGTGATGACTTATAATTATCCCACTCTCTTTACGTCCCTTATAGAGTACATACACGCATACTCTCTCTCTCTCTCTCTCTCTCTCTCTCTCTCTCTCTCTCTCTCTCTCTCTCACACACACACACACACACACACACACACACACACACACACACATACACACACACACAATTAGCAAGGTGAGAGGAAGAGAAAAGTCTATCTATCTATCTATCTATAGCCCGACGCCCTAATCCCGCAAAGGGTGGCCGCAGACAAAACGCCTCCAAGTCACTCTGTCACCCACCATTTGACTCCCCTCCCCCCAACTCACCCCCCCCTCCCTCATATACCTCTCAACTCCATCCCTCCACCTCATCCTCGGTCTACCCCTCCCTCTCCCTCCCTCAACCTCACCTACATACACCCTCTTAGTCAGTCTTTCATTCTCCATCCTCTCCACATGTCCAAACCACCTCAGTGTATTTCTCCTAATCTTTTCAACCACATCCACATCTACCCCACAACGTTCCTTCACTTCTTCATTCGTCAACCTGTCCCTCCACGTAAAGTAAAATCAAGAAATCAAAAGACGACTGATCAACACAAAGAAAAACTAATGAATAAAAAAAGATAATATAGCAGACCAAGACAGAAGAAGACAATGGGAAAACAATAAATAATAAGAGAGGGACCAAGCACAAAGAGAAGAAAAGAGTAAAGCAATAAGGAAAGAAAGGTAAAAGAGAAGGCAGACGAAAAAAAAAGACAACAAAACAAGGCAAACTAACACAAAAATAAGTACAAAAGAACAGAAAAACAAGACCATAACCACAACAAAACAGAAAAACAAAAGGTGGACTAAGAAAAGACAGAAAAACAATAGCGAGTCAAAACAAAAGACAAAAGAAAAAATAATGATAGTGAATATGAAAAAGAGTAAGTATGAAGAGATGAAGAAAAGGCTGCCAATCAGGAGGAAAATGAAGAGTAAGAGAGAGGGCAATCAAGAAGAGAAAGAGAGGATGAAGTAATAAGGAGAAGGGAGCGTATGGGGCGTAATGAGAGGGCAGGGTGGTAATGGCAAGGATATTCCCAGAAACACTATGCTGGTTGGCTTGGTAGCAGGGTTGGGAGAAAGGAAGGAAGGCTGGCAGGGAGGGAGGGAGGGAGGGAGGGAGGGAGGGAGGGAAAGAAGGAAGGAAGGAAGGAAGGCTGGCAGGGAGGGAGGGAGGGAAAGAAGGAAGGAAGGAAGGGAGGGAAGGAGAGAAGAAAGAAAAGAAAGATGGGAAGGAGGGAAGAAAGAAAGAAAGGTTGGAAGGAAGGAAGGAAGGAAGGAAGAAATTCGTTTGGAGTTGGGTTGACAAGAAAGGGATAGGGGTGAATAGAGTTGGTGAATTGGTTGGTCATTTTCTTTAGGGATCATCATTATCATCATCATCATCATCATCATCATCATCTCTATTTCCCATCTGAAAGGTGGGGTAATACTGAGAGAGAGAGAGAGAGAGAGAGAGAGAGAGAGAGAGAGGATTACAGATGAGAGGATATTGTGGGGATGGAAAAAAGAGAACCAAAAAAAGAGGTGTAAAAAAGAGGTTGATTGAGTGTATGTGAGGAAGGTCGTTAGCAGACACTTATAAAACACACAGTCCATCATTTGGACACTAATTACTCTGATAAATAACTCAAGCCCTATTTAAATGATAAAATACAGTCCAGGGGAGCATAAAGGTAATTTCCCCAAAATTAAATAATAATAATCATCATCATCATCATCATCATTGTTATTCTCCTTCTCCCACTCCTCATTATCATCATCATCATCATCATCATCATTATCATAGTTATCCTCCTCCTCCTCACCATCATCATCATCATCATCATCATCATCCCGCCTCTTTTACCCCCCTGCAGGTACAGAAAGTCAGGAAAAGGAAAAAATACAATAGAGGGAGACCTAAACAAAAGCATGCAAAACGAAATGGGCCACACACTCATTCAATCACCATTCAAGCCCATGGAATCAGCGTTATATACACGTTGGTCCATACACAACGCAACCAATTTCTCGTGTTTTCCGGGGACGGCACACGCAGCATTACCAGTGTCTATTCTGAATATATTTTCGATTCACTAATTTCTGTACATTTAAATAGCTACAAAAATAAATACTATACATAAAAAAAGAATAATAAAACTCGAAAAAAATCCATTACATAAACCTCAAGACTTCTAAATACAGCATAGCAACTTTAAAAATAGCTTACGTATTCAATATCTATATCTCTGTTTTGGTGCTAAGGTCTACGTACGCAAGGGGGTTGGAGTGTCGGCGATGAGAGATAAGAGAGAGATAAGAGTGGCATTACCCTGTCCCCAGCACGCTATCGGGAGAGATGATAAGGGGTGATAGTGAGATAATTGCTGAGAGTGATTAATAGAGGGAATTATTAATAAGGAGTGAATGCTTTGTGAGTGAGGGAGAGGGGTGGTTTGAGTGTGTGTGTGTGTGCGTGTGTGTGTGTGTGTGTGTGTGTGTGTGTGTGTGTGTGTGTGTGTGTGTGTGTGTGTGTGTGTGTGTGTGTGTGTGTGTGTGTGTGTGTGTGTGTGTGTGTGTGTGTGTGTGTGTGTGTGTGTGTGAGAGAGAGAGAGAGAGAGAGAGAAACACCACGAAGAAATTAGCTAATATCCTGGTTCTTCCTCCCTATCTCTCACTTCAGCCATCATACACCCACCATCATCATCATCCTCTCCCATCATCATCATCCCTCACTCACTGCTCTCCCCATCAATCTCCATTTCGCTCTGTCAACATCCGCCTCTCTTCCATTATCAGCTTCTTTACTACGCTCCTTTTTCCTCCTCTCTCTCTCTCTCTCTCTCTCTCTCTCTCTCTCTCTCTCTCTCTCTCTCTCTCTCTCTCTCTCTCTCTCTCTCTCTCTCTCTCTCTCTCTCTCTCCAGTGTCATCAATTTTAGGGGACCAAATGGATGTGAACGAACGACAGTCAAATGCAGTCAACAGCAGAAATATTGCTCTCTCTCTCTCTCTCTCTCTCTCTCTCTCTCTCTCTCTCCTACATGTTCTAAACGAATCTACACTGAGCGATAAGTTTCGCTATATTTCGATCGGACCATAAAAACTATACCCTTTTTTACGCTAACTTGGCACAAAATGGCCGACTCAGCAACACAGTAACACCATATGGGCGACAGAGTAACACAAAATGGCTGACAAAGTAACACTGCAACACAATAGGGCTGACAGAGCAACACAATATGACACAGTAACACTAACACAAGGCTGACAGTAATACAATATAGCTGAGACTGTAACACAATATGGCTGACACAGTAACAATATGGCTAACACGAGTAACTCACGGCATATTATGGCTGACCGAGCAAGATAATAACACAACCCAAAACAGCATCTCACAAAAAAGGAAAGAAAAACGAGCAATGCAGTCTCCCCTCCCTCCCTGCCCCCTCCCTTTTCTTCCTCCCTTTTTCTCCTCCCTTTCCTGCCTTCCTCCTCTCTAACCTCTCATTCCTTCGTCTCTCCGTGCTTCCTCTCCCTGCCCACAGCGCTTCTCTTTGACTTGCTCCACTCCCTGATCTCGCCTCTCTCTTTTCCTTCCCCTCCCTGCTCTGGATGCTTGCCTCCCTCCACGTCTCCACTCCTTTCCCTATCCCAGGCTGTCCCTGACCCTCCTTTCCCTCTCCTCCTCACGCCCCCTCTTCTCTACCATATTTGTTTCTCCCCTCTACCTGCTCCCTCCCTTCTCCCTGTTCCCTGTCCTCTCCTCCCTTATCCTCTCCCCTACTTCCCCCCTTTTCCCCTCACCTCCCAACCCCCAATGCCCAGTCCTCCATCCACTCTTCCCCCAACCACACCCCTCACCAACTCACTCTCGCACAGGAAGTTGTCGCCAGAATTATCGCCCATTCATCATCCCCTCTGTTATCCGCGGCCCCACTTCTCTTATCTCCTCTTTTATCTGCCCACCACGGAAATTGCCTTTGAGAGACAGTCTAACGTGTCTGTTGTGACGGCTGGGGTGACGATGCTTGCTTGGGTGCTTGCAGGATGCTTGTCACTGCTGAAGGACAAAGAGGGAGAAATGAGTTTGCTGAGAGAGATGATTGGAAGTCGTTTTAGGCTGACTGACGGCGGTGGAGGAAGGATGGGTGTGTGTTTGAGGAGATGGTGGGGGAAGAGCAGGAGGAGGGGGAAAAGGTTGAAGATGGAGGAGGAGGGGGAGAGAGCTTAAGACATGGAGGGGGGGGAGGACAGGGTGAGAGGAAGAGGGAGTTTATGTTGACTGAGAGGGAAACGAATGAGTGATTGTAGGCTTGCGTTAGACTAGAGTGATGCTGCTTGCCTGGATGCGTGCAGGACGCTTGTGTTGTTGTGAGGACAAAGTGGGAGAAATGAGTTTGCCTGGAGAGATGATTGGAAGTCGTTTTAAGCTGATGGTAGGGGTGAAAGGAATATGGTTGTGCCTGACGAGGTGGAGGATGAAGAAGCAGACTGTGGAGGTAGCAGGGGGAAGTAAAGGGAGGAGCAGGAGGAGGAGCAGTGTCTGAAGGGGTGGGAAGGAGGGTAAAGTGGTTTTCAGGTTAATTGGGAAGGCGTGAAGGCAAGATGGTTGTGTGTTTGAGAAGGTAGAGGAGAAGAAGCAGGAGGAGGGAGAGTGTTTGAACAGGGAAGGGGAGCGCTTGAGGGGCTGAAGGACGAGGACAAGATGGGAGGAAAGAGGTTACTAGGAGTCATGATGGAAGACGGTTTTTATGCTGACTTAGAGGGAGAAGAAATGGTGATTGTGTCTGCTGTGACGGCTAGGGTGACGCAGCTTGTATGATGCTTATATGTTGTTTGTCATAACTGGGAGACAATGTGGAAGGAGAGACGTTGCTAGGAGACATGGCGGGGGATTGGACTTAGGGTGGATAAGGGATAGAGATGATGTACTTGTATGCTTGAAGGAAGAAAGGTAGGACAGCAGTGCTTGAGGTGGAAGATGGGGTGAGAATATAAGGTGGGCGGAAAGAAGCTAGCTGGGAACATGTTGGGGGCGTGACGTTAAGGTGATGAAGGGGAGGAGGAATGAGCTTGTTTCCTTGAGGGTAGGGAAGACACTGTATGCTCTGGGGGGTGGAGAGGAAGAGGTAAGTGCCCGTGTGTTTGGAAAGGAAAACTGTCGGGTTGTGTGAGAAGTGCTTGTACATTGTTTATGTGGACAAGACTGATGGAATTGGGGGAAGATGAGGAGGGGGGGAGAGACAAAAAAGGAGAGACGGAAGGGGGAGAGTGGGAGTGGTGAGACAGGGAGATGGGGGAGGGGGAACGAGACAGACAATGCGTTGCGAAGACAGAGGGAATGGGTGGGGGTAGAGACGGAGGGGGGGCGGATGGAGATGGAAGGAGGAGGAGAGCTGGGAGTAAGACAGAAGTGAAGATCAAGAGGGAGCCAAGGAGGGTGAGGGTAAATTAAGGGGAAAAAATGGGGTGTGTGGAAGGGGGTGAGGGCGAAGAACGGGGCGAGAATAGGAGAGAATGAGAGGGAGAGGGAGGGGTACAGCGGGAAAAGGGAAGGGGTGAGGGAGAAGAGAAAGGAGGGGAGAGGGGGGACGAAACAGGGTGGAAAAGGTGTGTGAGCTTGTTTGACTTGAGTACTGCCTCATACGATTCCAGACCCAGGCGTATTCCTTGCTCAGTCCGTCTCAACAACGACACTGGGTCAAACGCGAAATCTGGGCTTAAAACGGACTTCAGGAAATAGACTCACACGGCGGATTAAAAGTAAGAACGTTGTCGGCGAAATTAAACCACAATGCGTTTACAATACAACTTAGAAATATTTGGGGTAAGTTATAAAACAGTTAAAAGGAATCATCACAATCATCATCATCATCATCTTTACCGTTATCATCACCAACACCTTCACCATCCTCCTCCTCCTCCTCCTCCTACACATCATCATCATCATCATCATCATCAAACGCACAGCCACTCACGTAAAAGTAAGGTAGCACAAAATCCATTCATTATATTACCCACAGACAGACACAATATCTTCCTTACCGTAAAAGCACTATAGCACGAACCTCACATCAGTCACCATATCCCCCCATCACTATGAGTCGTGAGCAGATCTCGTAACACACCTCCCTCAGCGATTTATCCTACACAATACACCTCTCTCATATGTTACTGATGCAAAGTATGTTGATATGAAAGCGATAAATTACATACAGGTGAATGTCGTGGTGTAATTCGTAAAATAATTCGCTAAGGAAACTGTGTTAGGAAATGTCTTGTTCGCTCACATGTTACTTGTCTTGAGGAAGGGCCAGACGATCGTGTTTTCTGAAGCTTCGGTCTTTCTTGGGCAAATGACAGACAGACGAGCAGGCAGGCAGATAGACAGACTGATAGATAGATGGAGAGGTAGACAGGCGGACAAACTGACAGACAGAGATAGAGTTATAGGTAGACAGAGTATCTAAGCATAAGTAGATAGATAAAGGGGTGAATGAATAGGCCAGATAGATATAAAAATAGAAAGACAGAGACAGACAGGAAGAGTGGAAAAATACTCATTCACATAAATTAAAACCAAGACACTCAACTGATTCTCTCTCTCTCTCTCTCTCTCTCTCTCTCTCTCTCTCTCTCTCTCTCTCTCTCTCTCTCACGTCAGTAAGCGATATGGTTCAAACTCTAAGGATTCGAAGCAGCCTATGGAAACAACGTGAGCTCGTTTAGCGAATCATTTTTCACTGATACAGTCTCTCGCATCACAGACTCAAAGATCCCGCTTATGATGGATAAAATCACCTGGAGAAGGAAAAAATAAACTAAAAAAAAACTCACCGGCTTCTGTGGTAATAATAATAATAATAATAATAATAATAATAATACGGATAGAAAGACAGATATTGGGACTGAGGAGGTTAGAAAATATCATCCTACAAGGGTTAGTGAACTATAATGGCCAAGTACCAAAAACCTACCCTTTGTTTCCGCAATTAATGACGCTCTCACTGGTAAATAACGTATGTGGTTTTTGCAACACAAGACAATAGTGGGTCGAGGGTGGAGCAGGGGTAATGACGGTGACCTGGGGAGGGGCATATAGCTAGGATTCAAGGTCACTATCTCTCTGGGGGTCAATCACTCTGTCTCGAATTTGCGTCGAATCTTTAACCCCTCAAAGACCCAGTTTTTCTCGTATTTCATTTTCATTTTTTTTTTCCGACTAACGCCAGACGATTGTATTTACCTGCGATTGAGTCATATGATCCTGAGTGCTAATACCGTCACCATTATTCCTCCCAAGGCCAAGACAACCCTAGCATTCCATTCTAGTTAACACCAGACGATTTTATTCACCTGAGTAAGTAAGGGAGGCATGAGAACTGTTTTTGCAATAAGAGGACAAGAGGGAAAACAGGGTGGAGGGGGAAGAGTTGCTGTTGCTGAGTGATCCCAGACTGTGTGGAAGAGCAGTCCCATCAACCGCAGGAAGCAACCACCCATCCAGGGCTGTCCCGTGCAGTGAACCGATATTCCCTTGTGGAGGAGGGCGCCTGGCCTCTGCAAGCAGTGGGGAAAAGTGTGGAAGAGTGGTTCCTGGATGGACATCGCATTTCCGGCTCTCCACAAGGTTAACAGGGATGGGGAAAAGTGTGGAAGTTTGGTTCCTGGATGGACGCCGTACTTGTGGCTCTCCACCTAATAAACAGGGTCATCACAGCAGGCTCCACATAGCTCCGTTATCTGGCTATACGGTTACCACCCAGCGTTGAAGGCCACTGACTACGGGAGGGACAAGCGGTTTCGGTACAGTCCGGGTCACTCTACTGCGTCGAATCTATGTTAAAGCCTAAAGAGATAATGTTCATGAGTACAGCTGTGGTTAATAATCTTTGGAAATATCTGAAAATATGAACAACTAACGCGACATTTTAACCCCTCAAACCCACCTGAACATTACTGGTTAGCTTGGTGGTATAAGGATTAGGCGTTATTTGGAGACGCAGAAGCGAACTTATTTTTTCCACAGGTGCACAATGACGCTCTTTAAATTTTCATTCTTGTTACCTTAAAGCGATCATATTCACCTCTCTCTCTCTCTCTCTCTCTCTCTCCCAATAAACTCACCCTCAACCAAACACCCTAAAAGAGCGGGGGATCTGAGCGGAATAAACTGCAAAACGAAATAAATTGGGAAATAATTGGGAAATATCGACAGTGGGAGAAGCACAGGCAAAATGACTCTCTGAAATTCGTATGTTTTTTATTTATTTCGCCTTTCGCTTCCCTTCTAAACCAGAGAGAGAGAGAGAGAGAGAGAGAGAGAGAGAGAGAGAGAGTATTTCCTTGTCATGCGTCGTTTATATTTACATCTGCAGCTACGAAAGATGAAGGGTTTTTCTCCCTATGTGCGACTTCCTTTAGTTTTAGTTTACTTATTAAGACTCATAATTTTTCTTTATCTCCTCCTCCCCCTTCTCTCTCTCTCTCTCTCTCTCTCTCTCTCTCTCTCGGCGGTTGATGAGCAGGCTGTAAGTTCTCGGGTATTCTAGGTGACAATGGATGTGCGATACACCTCTTCCTGAGCGATTTAGTTTGCATATTACACCATATCATTCTCTTGTATGTTACCTAACTAGTTTTGATACTGACATGTTTGTAAATATAACACAGAAGAGGATACTGAAGTGTTATGTGCAAAATAATTCGGTATGGAAGTCACTTAGTAGACGAGCCTTAGGTTTATTCTCATCGTCCTTCTGCTGTTCCTTCTACCAGTTTATAGGCAATTCTCTCTCTCTCTCTCTCTCTCTCTCTCTCTCTCTCTCTCTCTCTCTCTCTCTCTCTCTCTCTCTCTTCACAAAGGCTCCAAAGCTGTGGACATTCCTTCTATCTTGGTTACCCTTCATCCGAGAGAGTTGTAGGTTTGTTTTATCCTTGTTTTTATTATTATTATTATTATTATTATTATACTTCCTCACTCCCCATTCCCCTCTTCCAAATTTGTCGCTTCTGGTATAAGTCCCGTTTTCTGAGGTTTCTTTTTAGGTCTCACTCTTTCAGTTTTCCCTTCACTTGTTTTATTTCCCCCCCTTTTCAATCGTCTCTTCCTTCATTTCCAAATCCATCTCTCCTTCATCCCCTACCCTCCAGCTCCACTCGCTCTCTCCCTATCCACGTCAAACTCTCCACCTTCTGTCTTTCTCTTCATCTCTCACTCTCCTGCACCCTTTTCTTGACTCCCTGTACTTTCACTCATTCCTGCCTTCTTCATTTCCTCTTATTCTCTTCTTCCCACTCCACCTTCCATCTGCCTTCTTCTCCATCTTCCAGACTTCCTCCACCCATCTGCTCCTCCAACTCCTCTCCCTCCTCCCTCACCTAATTCCTCCCTACCCTCCTCCAAATCCCTCTCCTCCTCCTCCTTCATTCCTCCCCCTCCCTCCGTCCTGCTCTCTCTTCCTCCCTCCCAGTAATATACCTCCCTCTTTCTTGCTTCCATCATCCTCTATTCCCTCACCTTCCAACTCTCCTCTTCTCCCCACCCCCTTTCCACTCCCTCTCACCCCTCCTGTTCCACCACTCTCCCTCTTCCCTCAAACACTCTTCTCTTTCCTCAGCCCCTCCAACTTTTCCTCACCTATCTTCTCCTTCCTCTCGTTTCCCCATCCCTGCCCATCCGTCCTCTCTCTCTCTCTCTCTCTCTCTCTCTCTCTCTCCACGTCTTCCCCCTCTCTCCAAACCCTCCTCTTTCATCTCATCCTTCAACACCCCCTTCTCATCCCCACTCACCCCCTCCTAACTCCCCAAAGCCCCTCATCACAACATCCCTCTCCCTTCTCCCTTCCTACCCCCACTCATCCCCCCTCTCTAACCCCCCCAAACCCCCTCCATCTCACTTTTTCAGCCGCTCTCCAATCACCACCAATTCGGATGCCACTTATTCCACTTCCCCCACCCTTCAGAAGCACCTCAATCCTCCCTGTCAACCTTTCCCCCTGAATTTGTCTATGCTGTCAGATTTATTTTTCCCGACGGCATTTTTCTCTCTCGCATCTTCTGTTTCCCTCTCTTTATTTCTATCTCTGTTTTTCTCTAGCTTCCTCCGTTTGAGTTGTGGTGTTCGCGTGTGTGTTTTGTTCTCTCTCTCTCTCTCTCTCCCTTCCATAAATATCTCCCTTCCTCCAAACCTTCCTCCATGTCGTTTACGCATTTTTTCCCCAGTTTTTCTCGGCTGCGTTTCTCTTCATGGGGGCTAGAATGGCGTCTGTGTTTAATGGATGTCTCCTGTTAAACCCGCCTCTCCCACCCACAGTATGACCTTTGAAACCATTTACCGGAGGAGCAGAGAAGAGGAAAAAATGTGAAGAGGGAGAAGGAAGAGGAGTATGTGAAGAGGGAGAGAGAAGGAAAAAGAGGTGAAGGAGGGAGAAGGGAAAATGTGAAGAATGAGAAGAAAGAAAAAGAGGAGAAGAGAAGACGAGAGAAATGTGAGGAGGGGAGAGAAGAGAGAGGAATATGTGAGGTGGGAGAGGGAAGAGAAAATGTGAAGAAGGAGAAAGAAAAAAAATGTGAAGGGGAAGAGGAAAAAACTATGTGAAGAGGAAGATAAAAGAAAAAAAAAGATGAAGAGGGAGAAGGAAAAAAATGTGAAGGAGGAGAAGAAAAAAAAATGTGGAGAGAGAAGACAGAAAAAAAAAATGTGAAGGAGGAGAAGAAGAAAAAAAATTGAAGGGGAGGAGAAAGAAAACTTGAAGGGAGGAATACCTGGTGATGAGGAATGCAAAGGATGAATACAGATGAGTTCAAAGGAAGGCAGATGCGACAGATCTATTGGTTTCTTTAATGGGGAGAAGAAAGACAGAAGTGACAGATCTACTGGCTCCTTCTACAGTGTTTATTGAAGAGCGGGCAATGACTACGATATCCATTCTCTGAGACGTGGATAAGCACAGGAACATGAATATAAATGCGTTTAAAGGAGAGTAACAGACACATACATTCCAGTGCCCCCAAGACCAGTACACAATAGCCAAAGAAAGCATCCGAAACGCTAGGCACGATGGATTTCAGAATGAACACTAATTCCTCGGTCATTTCGGAATAATTGGTATGTTTTGTTACGAGGTGCGGCTGTTGGTAAATTAGCAGTATTAGAGAGAGAGAGAGAGAGAGAGAGAGAGAGAGAGACTACACGCACACAGGCAAAATGGAATGGAACCAAGGCAGGCTGCGGGCAGGCTGCGTCAGAGGTGAGCCACAGTCCAATAGAGCCATCATCATCTTAAGACTTCAGACGACCCTAATCCCACCTGAAATGACCAAATCCCCACCACTTGATCCGACCTTAACCCAACCGACTCCCGACATAATGCCCGACTTTCCCGACGCTAACACCACAGTCGGATGGGGAGGACGGGAGTGATGAGAAGTGGAGGGTGAGATGTTGTGGTAGAGGGGTGGAAAGGAGGTGTGGAGGGACGGGGTGGAGTACTGATGGGGTGGATGAGAGGGAGGAGTAAAAAGGTACAGGTCCTAGGAGGAAAAAGAAATAGAGATTATCACTGTTGAACTGTATAAAGGACATGCGAGTATCCGCTCATTATCCTCAGCCTACTATAACTACCGGCAGATGACTTTATTTTGCTGGAGGAAAACATATGCCCATAAACATTAAATAGATCTACTCGTCTGTCTGGACAAGCAGACTCATCAACCGCAGGTTAGTAACAGCCCCTACAGGGCCATCCCGTGCTGTGAATCGACGTTACCCTGCAGTTGACAACGTCTCGCGAAAGCAAGGAATGGGAAAAAGTTTGGAGATTTGGTTCCCGGGTGGATGCTGCATTTGCGCTGCTCCACCCAGTTAGTAAGGGCACCATAGCAGGGTTCAAATTACACCGTTATCTTGTTATATGGTTAGCACCCAGCACTGTAAATGGTTTCCTTTGTTACAGGAAACCACTAGTTTTATCATTCAATGTAAAGCCGCCTGCAGTGGAGAGAAACGTAACAAAAGGTGACAAGACGGATAGGGAAGAATAGGGAGAGGGGAAGACAGACACGGAGACAGAAAGATAAAGATCAAGGTAAAAATAGGCAGCTAGTAGGAGGGAGCTTCCACCTTCATTTCTCCTGTCTCCTTTACCCCACGTACGTCTTGCTTCTTTTCCACACAATGTATCACAAAACATTAAAAAAAAAAAATGAAAATAAATGAGGAAAAAAGGATAGGGCGGTAATAGAAGGATGTTTGAGGATGAAATATTTGATAGAATGAATGGAACCTCATCCTGTCTTCCCTTACCAGTGTCCTCTGCCCCTCCCTTCAAAACAGGAAAAAAAAAAATAATAATAATGATAATAATAACGAGACAAAAAATACTTCGGTGGTTTGTGGGTTGGGGCAATGAAAAGTGGGTCATCAGGCTCTCTTCTTCCTTTCTCCTATCTCTCTTTCCCCTCCCTCCTCTCCCCTCTCTCTCTTTCCCCTCCCTCCTCTCCCCTCTCTCTCTTTCCCCTCCCTCCTCTCCCCTCTCTCCTACCCCTGTTTTCCTCTCTAACCCGTCAAAATAATACCTTTTACCCTCTCTCCCCGTCAAATTGCGAACAAAAAGATGATAATAAGGACTTGAGTTGTATGGGAAAGACAGTGGGGATGCGTAAAGGATATGAGAGCGAGGTCCTGCCAGAATAAACCCTTGTATTTCTTCCTCGTCCTTCTCTTCCCTTCCTTTCCCTCCAAAAGTAAGAAAAAAGTGGAAAACTGATAAAAAGAAAAACAGATAGATTAAAGACAGCCGCAAAGGGGCTTATTGCAAGACTAACTCCTCCTCCCCTCCTGCCATATACCAATCTATCCTTACCTGTAGCAAAAATGAGAAAATAAGCAAGGAAAAAAAAGACAAGTGTTTTACGGGGGTTATGAAAGATGGGGTTCTCTTACTCCTCTCCCACTCAATTCCTTTTCCCTATCCCTGCCTCCTTTCTCCTTTCACACGAAGACTTTAGGATGGATGGAAGTATAGACAGACAACATAAACTCCTATCCCTCCTCTATGCCCCCTAAAACACGAAAAAAAAGGCCAAAAAATAAAGGAAAACGACTAGGACAGGCTGCAATACCAATCTCTCTCTCTCTCTCTCTCTCTCTCTCTCTCTCTCTCTCCCTCTCTCTCTCTCTCCCTCTCTCTCTCTCTCTCTCTTTGTGCTACCCTTGCTTTCCTTTCCCACTTTGTTCTTCTCTTTCCCTTGCCTAATCCCTCTCGTCTTTTACCCGCGTGTCTTCCCTTGCCCTCTTTCCTTTCTAACTTTCCCCTCTCTCTTCCCGCATGTTCTTCCCCTCTTTATCCTTTTCAACCCCTCCTATCCCCTCCTTAAAAAAGAAAAAAAAGGTTGGTTGGCTATTAGGTAGGTATATGAGAGAAATTAATCATACCCACCGTGATCAAAGCCTCACCATTCCTTCCTTGTCTTCTCTACTCCCATTCCTTTGCCATTATCTCTATCTATCGCCCTCCCTCTTTCCTCTTCTGTCTCAGCCTCCGTCTCCCTCTTTCCTTCTCTTTCTTTTCTTCTCTCACCATATCCTCCCTTTCCTTCCTTCCCTTCTCTACCCTCTCGAGCATCTCCTGTCACTCAGAAAAAAAAAAAAATGGTTGGCTGGCAGAAAGGTGGGTGTACAAAGGAAACTGCAATCAAATAAGACATACCCACCTTGATCAAAACCACACCTTTTCCTCGTTTTTTTCTTCCTCCCACTTTTCTCTCCCTTTTCCCTCTTCCTCTTTCCATCCCCTTCTTATACCTCCATTCCTGTTTGACTTCTCCTTCTTTCCTTGCGCTTCTTTCCTTCACAATCTTCTCCCTCCTTCTTCCCTCATCCCCCTCTCCTTTCCTTCCCTTCTTTGGCCTCTTCAACCCCTCCTATCCTTCCGATCATCCTTCCTCTTCCCTCATCCCCAACTCCTTTCCTTCCCTTCTTTGGCCTCTCCAACCCCCTCCTATCCCTCATATATTGATGGAAAAAAAGATGGTGGGCTGGCAGAAAGGTGGGCGTATAAGGGAAACTGTGACCAAACATGGCATACCCACCGTGATCACAGTCGCCAAATCACAGTCGACGCAAGATTGAATTCGGTATTAGCGACACGAAGGTCCGGCTGGGGTGGGGAGAGGGGGAGGGGGGAGGAAGTCTGGGAAGGAGGAAGTCTGGGATGGGAAGGAAGGGATGAAGAGTTCGGGGAAAGTTAAGGGGACTGGGGAGAAGAGGGTGGGCTGGGGAAGAGGGGGTTAAGATGGGGGAGGAAGGAAGGGAAGGAGGAAGTCTGGGATGGGAAGGAAGGGATGAAGAGTTCGGGGAAAGTTAAAGGGATTGGGGAGAAGAGGGTGGGCTGGGGGAGAGGGGGGGGAGAGGAGGAAGTTTGGGAAAGAGGAAGTCGGGGATGGGACAGAAGGGAGGAAGAGTTGTGGGAAATTATGGGGATTGGGGAGAAAAGGGTAATAAGGGGGAAAAGGAGGAGGAAGTTTGGGAAGGAGGAAGTCGATGATGCGAAGGAAGGGATGAAGAGATGGGGGACATGAACGTGGACTGGAGAGAAGAGGGTGGGCTGGGGAAGAGGGGGTTAAGAAGGAGGAGGAATGGAGGGAAGGGGATGGGGATTCTGGGTGGGGATTTTCAGAAGAAAGTGGATAGGTAAGTTGAGGGGAAGGAGAGGAAGAGAATAAGAACTGTGGAAAATGAGAGGGATTAGGGAAAGAGAGGTTGGGAGGAGCTCCAGAGAGGGGAGGAAAGAAGTGTGGAAGTAAGAGGAAGAGGAGAAAAAAAGGAGGGGAGACATGGGACGGGGAGGAACGGGGAAGGAGAAAAAAAAAATATTGAACAGAAATTGAGGATGAAGAGAAAAGGAGGAAGACAGCTAATATAACAAATGGAACAGGAAGAACAGAGAGGGAGGACAGTGGAGTAAGAGGAATGGAAGGAAGGGAGAGATGAGAGGAGGGAGAACGAGGAAGGAGTGGAGAGGGAGGAAAGAAGAGGGAGGAAGGGAGGGGTTGTGGAGGTAATAGAGAGGATTAGGGTCGGTCTGGGGGTCTTTTTATCCCGAAATGACCCGTCTGATTCCCTCTCTCCCTCCCTTCTTCCTTGCAATTCAACCTTGATTTCTCTCTCTCTCTCTCTCTCTCTCTCTCTCTCTCTCTCTAACCCATCGATCTCCTACTCCGTCTCTGTCCTGTCCCTTGTTGATGGATTTCTTTGTCTCTCTCTCTCTCTCTCTCTCTCTCTCTCTCTCTCTCTCTCTCTCTCCCTCCCTCTCTCTCTTTCTTCCTTATTCCAATCTAAAAACACACAGACTCGCATTTTATTTTTTCAATGTAAAGTCTTTAATTTTCACGCCAGAGGAAAGATTATACATCATTCATTCTCGCCACTTTTATTATTCACTGGTGGGGGGGAGAAGTGAGGGAGTGACAGACAGATAGACAGGTGGAGATAGAAATAGACTTAGGGAGGAAGAGGGGTATACTGTAGGTTCGGCGAGAGGGAGAGAGAGAGAGAGAGAGAGAGAGAGAGAGAGAGAGAGAGAGAGAGAGAGACTATAACAGCAATGCGAAGGAAAAAAGAAAGACGAAGCACAAAAGTCTTCTCCTATGTCATATTAATCCACCTAACACAACGAAGTAAATAAAATAAATAAATAAACAATGCTACTGAAGGACATAATACTGTTTCTACCTTTTACTATCACCTTTACTATGAGATAATTCCTCACAAATTGAATTAAACCATCCAGCGTTAGCATAAGGAAATTACAAGAAGGATGTTATTGAACTGGATTCCTTAATAGACTACAGAGGAACATATCAACAAGAGAATGGATGAAAAATTGTATAGTGAAAAAATCATGAGAATTATGATGGTGAGGATGCAAGCGATATAAAACACGAGTATGTAAGTGACGTGGGATGCAAGGAAGGTACTGCAAGGCTAGTAAAATGCAGTGCTAATCCCAGAGTTTTGATTTACTGTTTTCTTACCCAGTCCATTTTATTGGTAGGGAATAAGGTAGGTAAAGAGGGAAGATCATAGGTGGGCAGCGTAGAGAGGGTCGAAGTAAAGAGGGAAGATGATGAGACTGCTGGGCTGGGGGCAAGAAAAGAGGGGCGGGGGAAAGGGGGAAGAGGTGGGAGTATTGGTGCGTATGAGGATGAGGGGAAGACAAGGTGACAGAGTGTGGAGGGATGAAAAGAACGGAGTGGGATTTCACTGTTGAGTTGACGGCTAGAGACAAAGGAGAAACGAAAAGGGAATGGAGAGTGGTGGGGATAAGTAGTGTGGGAGGGGGAGAAGAAAAAGGGATGGAACTGCTGGGATAGGCGTGTGTGTTTCGGGAAACGGAGGGAAAAAAAGGAAAAGGGGTGGGACGGGAAGAGGACAAGAGGGGGGGACTGCTGGTGTGGGAGGGAAGTAGGACAAGGGGGTGGGATTGCTGGTGTGTGTGTGTGTGTGTGTGTGTGTGTGTGTGTGTGTGTGTGTGTGTGTGTGTGTGTGTGTGTGTGTGTGTGTGTGTGTGTGTGTGTGTGTGTGTGTGTGTGTGTGTGTGTGTGTGTGTGCGCGCGAGGGGGGAGGAAAAGAGGAAAGGAGACTATTGGAGTCTTTATACCCCAGATCACGAGGTGGCCACACACGCAAGGAGCTCATCAGTCCTAGCTGGGGGGCAGGGGGGGCGGTAGGGGGGCAGGAGATGGGCAGCTGGGTAGGTGGACAAGTGAGGAGTAGAGGGGGGGGGACAGTGGGGGTAGTGGGAGGTAATATGGATAGAGGGAGGGAAGGTGGGAGCGAGGGGGGGACAAAGGATGGGTAGTTGGGTAGAGGGGCGAGTGGGGAGATAAATAGGCAGTGGGGGAAATGGGAGAATAATAGGGTGGGGGCGAGAATAGGTGAGACAGTGAGGATAAGGGAGAATTTGGGGGAAGGAGAGGGGCAGTGGGAGTTGGGAGATAAAGGAAGGGTACGGTAATAAGAGGAAAGGAGCTGGTGAGGAAGTGGGGGGCAGGGGGGGAACAGTGGGACAGGGTGGGGTTAGGGGAGTGGCTGGGATGTGGAAGGAGAAAAGGGGGTACAGAATAAAGAGGAGATTGGGGAGTGGTGGGGAGCACATTAATACACCGGGGAGCGTGTGGGGAGGAGTTGGGGAGGGGACTCGGGACGTGGGTAGTGGCCGAGTGGGTGCAGAGCAATACCTGAAGGGATTATCGAAAGACAGACAGGTAATCCGTGTAGGGATATGGAAATCTTAAACACAAATAACAAACACGAGAATATCAACAAAACAACCGCAGGAAAAACAAGCTGGTAGGGAAAAGAAACCTGGGTGTCTCTTAACCCCACGAGAACTTGAACCTTAAATAAAACCAAGGAATAAGGAATGCAAGTAAGACAGAATAATGTTGGACTTTAATTTCTGAAAGGGAGAGACAATTAACAAAAACAGGTGGACTTACGTGAAACAGTCTCTATCATTCACTAAACAATTTACCCACACATTCAGTCATTCAAAACCCATGTCGTCCCGTATGTGTAGCTTTTGATTGTACAGACACATACATACACATTCACACATACATATACATGCACAATACACTTACAAACACATGTACAGTATACCTCAGTACATACACACACACACACACACACACACACACACACACACACACACACACACACACACACACACACACACACACACGGATCAAGCAGGCAGTGTTATTAGAGCCAAAAGGAAGGTAATTGGGGAGAAGACGATGAGGGATGGGGGGCGGTGTGGTTGGGGCCATGGGGTTTACAGAAGGGAGGATGGTTGGAAGTGAAAGGTGAGATTTAGAGTTAGAGAAGGGGGGTTTAGAGGTAGGGGAAAGGGGTTCAGAGTTAGAGTAGGGGGATTTAGAGTAAGGGGAGAGGGATTGAGAGACAGGAGACGGAGATTTAGAGACAGGAGATCTTAAGGATTGTGTTTACAGACAGGGGGATGGTTAGAGATGGAGGATGGGGATTTATAGTTAGAGGAAGGAGGTTGAGAGACTTGAGAGGGAGGCTGAGAAACAGGGGAGGGGGGTTTAGAGACAGGGGCCTTTGGAGACAGGACTTACAAGGAAGGGATCAGAGATAGGGGACGTGAGGAAACGGGGTTATAGAGATAGCTGTGTTTTTGGGTAGGAGGGTAATGATAGGATAGGGGTTTTTTCTACTCGTACTCTATGTGTGTTTTCTGTCTGAGTGGGTTTGTAGAGATGCAAGTGGGTTTCGAAACGGTGGAGTGGGGGTGGAGGAGGTTCTCTGTTTTTGCGCTGTGTCTGTTTGGCCGGATAGTGTTTTCTGTATTTTTGTGTACTTTTTCATCTTGAAGACGAGTGTATATATTTTTTTAAAGAGGGTGGACTAGTTTCTTTTTACACCCTTACACCTTGGCTCAGGACTTACTTACTTTACTATGGCTCTTGTCTAACGATCTGACTCACTATCAAGGCTGGAGAATGAAGAAACTATCCCTATTAATCAAGAAACCTCTGATGACATTTATTTTTTTATATAACCATTTTTTTACTACCTAACGCTGGACAATTTCACTCGCCATTGAGAAGCCACTTTAGGTTCAAGGGTTAAGACCTTCATTACCATGACGCTTTTTCGCCTAACTGTGCTGCCACCTGACGATTTTATTCATTTTACGGAACACCTGTTGTACTGGAAGGGTTTATGGAGATCGTATTCCAACCCCGTCACTCCCGTCCGTCTCCCCTAAGCTCATTAAAGTCATCTGGCCGTAATAGTAACAAAGCATAATAACAAAATATATAATAACACCGCATCTTGTGAGGAGCTGCCTGGACTAATGGATGTCCAGGCGTTTCTGTTCGTCCTCAGTAATGACCACTTCTCCCACGACCCATCTTCCTCACTTACATTTTCTCATAAACTGAATAACAACCTTCGGGAGCGGTATAGATAAAACAGATTAACGTTACTGTCGAGAAGGAATTACCAGAGACTTTATATAAGGAGTGAGTATTGAGGGGGATGAGTGAGGGATATCTTTCATACGATTAATAATATTTTCTGGCAATATCAAAAAAGACAACAAGGAAAACAAGAATTTAGTGAGGTGATTAGCCCCTTCACTACGATGATGTGGTGATGGAGACGGAAGCCTTCATGTGGTGGTACCGATATAATAGAGGGTCAACTACCTGGTTATACATACGTCCATCAACTACTTCCCTATCCCACGAAAAGATGGTGAACTGCAGGAGGGGAACTTAAGCATGCAGTCCACCCTGTTTACACATCAGATTGGTCTTAGGTCACAACAACAATATAAACAACAACAACGACTACGGCGATGATGATGATGATGATGATGATGATGATGATGATGATGATGACGATGATGATGATTATTATTATTAATATCTGCAAACGATTATATTTCGCTCAGATGAGAAATAATATGGTGTTCTCTTTACCTGAATAACATCTAATAACAACATGCATAACATAAACATAACATCCTCGACCTGATGAGATTAATAGAGACCGTCTAGTATCAAAGAACAGTGATACCATTCAAAATTATGGGGAAATGGGAGGGGGGGAGCCTCTAGGGAACTCAAACCTATCCCATCCTGTCTCCCGTCCACTTTCCCGATATAGCCGTACGTGTGATGAGAGAGATATGCTTCCTAAGAGGGCCATTACGCCATAACAATCACTATCTTTTGTTCTCGTGGAGGTGCCGGGTTATTGTTATGGTTCTATCGCTTCTCACCGTTTGTTCTCGCTGCTGTTATTAGAGGTTATTTGTCAGCGGGTGTTATGGCAGCCCGGCATGCTCCACGGGGTGTTCTTCTTCCTTCGTTCCTAATGAAGCAAGGTGCAAGGGGATGGAGTATAGGTGCTTTTCCTTCGTTCCTGGTGATGCAAGGTACAAAGAGACAAGGGAATGGAGTATCAGTATTCTTCCTTCGTTCCTGATGAGGCAGGGTACTGGGAGACAAGGGAATGGATGTACCAGTGTCCTTCCTTCGTTCCTAGTGAGGCAAGGTACAAACAGACGAGGGAATAGAGTACATAGTTCTTAAGGAGAATAGGTACGAAAAGACAAGAGATGGGAGTGCTTACTTTCTGATGAGGACGGGTGTGATTTCCGTTCTGTTTACCATTTCTTTGCACTTTTTTTTTTTCTTTTAAACTAGGAAAGGCTAGGTTAGGTTAGGTTTTGTCTTCGCAGTACCAGGTTAGGTTAGTTTGTTAGTTAGGTTAATCTAGTATGTTTGGTTAGGATGATTTAAGTTCGGTTAAAGTGAAAAAAAAAATAATAAAGAAAAATGGAAGGGTGATCGTCCTGGGAAAATTAAACCCTGCCTGTAACAGAAAATGGTACACGCAGCGAAAATCTGCGAACTTCTGATCAACTCCTTGTCGTAACTATAGTCCCTTCACCTTAACTTGGCCCTGAGTTTCATCCCTGTGAAGCTTACCTCTAGTAGCTCAACAGCAGAAAAAGGCATTTCTACGGCCCTGCCTCCTTTCCATAACACTTCTTCGTGACAGGTATCGTTCTTTTGTCAATCTACTGCTATAACTCAGCGTCCAAGATAGAGAAATAGAAGTTTGAGGCCAAGTTTGAGGCCAAGTTTGAGTAAACAGAGTATAGAATTTGTCTTGCAGGAAAAACAAAGGCCAGGGGAAATTACCACACCCCTTCCCTTGTTTCTCCTAACAAAAACAAATCCTGGTTGTGACGAGGAACTGATCATGGCTTTCCACTGTGAAGCAACGTCCAGGAAAGTAGCTGTTGTTCCTGATGAAGGGGTACAGGAAGACGGAGAGCAGTGTTTGTTACTTATGGGGGGAGGGGGGCGGGATGCACGAAGACAGGATACGTAGCTTTTATATTCTAGTTTTTTTGTTTTTCTCTCTGCAGCTAAACCAAAATAAATTGCATATGGGCTGGGGTGTGACCAGCTGGTAAGTAGACAGACTGATACCTAGAGTCAGACAGATAGACAGACTCATATTCAGGCTCAATAATTTACATCATAAGAACCTGTAGGCCTATTTACACCATTTTACATAGAGGTACATATCCTGAGTGCTTATAAATTATCTCATGGCTGGTTCTGAACAATATAAATCTAGACCTGACAGTACCTGACCCATTATCAGTTATGCTGCCAACATTAAATTCGACATACAGTGTTAATATGTTTCTTACTACCTAAATCATTGACAAAAACTAACAGAAAGATAGATAAATAGATAGACAGACAGACATACAGACAGGCGGATAGACAGACACACAAGTAGATAAACAGTTGGACATAATATATGCATTAGTGGATGCATGTATGGAAACAGATACAGTAGATAGATAGAGATAGACAGATAGATAGATAGACAGATAGACAGATTGACAGACAGATAGACAAACAGATAGACAGACATACACAGAAACAGAAAGACGGACATATAGAAAGACAGAAACAGATTTAATATAAAAAAAAACTACTCTGTACTGTACATATGTCATTAGATCTCTCTCTCTCTCTCTCTCTCTCTCTCTCTCTCTCTCTCTCTCTCGATTTCCGAAGCCTGTTTCACCCTGGCAGCGTTTCGTGTGTGGTGTTCGTGAGGGTCGATTTCAGGTTCTTATTTTTTAACAGCGGCGCCATCACGAATATACCCCCTGGTTCCTGTGGGGGGGGCGTGGAGGGGGGGAGAAGGCGTGGAAGATGGGGAAGGCGTGGAGGGGGGAAGAAGGCGTGGAGGAGAGGAGAGGAGAGTGAGGGATGGAGATTGGGAGGGGAAGAGGTGTAGGGGAAAGGAGTTTTGGGTGTAGGACGTGGAGGGATAAGGGTGAATTTGGGGTGGGGGAGGGGGAAGGGAAGGGAAAGGAAGGGAAGGGACGAGGGGGCCGAGGGTCTGCGAAAGGGAAAAGGGAGGGGCGGCAGGATGGTAATGAAGGGAAGGGGGTGCGGTGAAGGAACAGAAGGGAGCAGTGAGAGGGAGAAAGGGGAAGAGTAAGGGATAGGGAGGGAGCAGGAGAGGAAAGTGAGGGAGTGGCTCTGGGTTAAGGGGGAGCGGGGAAGGGGGACTATAGTGGGCGAGAGGGGGTTGTAAAGAGAGTGTAGGATAAGAGAAGGGAGAAGGGAAAACAGGACGAGAGAGACAGGCGGAGAGGGGTGGAGGAATGGGAGGAGAAGAGGCATAGGGGAGAAGATGAACTGGAAGCTAAGGGAGGGGAGCTTGAGAAAAGAGAACGAGCGGGAGAGGAAAGGGGAGAATGAAAATTGCACTGAAGAACAGAGGGATAAAGGAGAGAAGAGTGGGGGAAGGATATGGGGGAAACGAGGAAGGGAAGAGAGAATGAGGGAGGGGAGAGGAAGGGGAAGACGGAGGAAAAAGACGACAGTAGAAAAAGGGTGAGAGGGGAGTCGGGAAGGGGATGGGGAGTGAGGGGGGTGGATGAGTAGTAGGGTAGGGTAGATCATGGGTGTGGTGGTGGTGTGGAGGGAAGGGGGTTCGATCCTGGCATAATGACTAGCTGTTTCTCGGTGCAACAACACCTTCCACCACCATCATAACACGTCAACCGAAGACACCAGTAACAACACTAACACCAAAAACAGCACGACAACAGCACTACAACGCCACTGACAACATTAACAACACCTTCACCATGACAGCTCTGACACCAATAACAAAACAATAACAATACATATCAATAACCGCAATAACAACAACAACGATTACGGCAAGGAGAGGTGGAACAAGAACAGTAATAGGATGAGACAATAAGAAATAATGCTAATGGTACGTGAGACAGCCGTAGCAATTGAGGAGGAACTAAAAATTGTAAATAATATATATATAAAGAGAACAATAATAGTAACGACAATATAAACCAGTAACATTAGTAATCAGTAAAAACGTTATCAGCATAATAATATTTCTACTACTACTACAGCAACTACTACTACTACTTCCACCACCACTACTACTACTAGCCTAACACTACTACTACTAATAATGATGATAATAAACATTCCAATAATAAAAACAGAATGATAGATAGATAGCAGGCCGTCCACTAAGACTGCTCTCACATCAACAGAATTCCCCCCTCCCTTCTAAGTTTTTCATCCATTGCACAGAAAAGAGTCACATAGCAATTATTTGACTCCTCGACGATTTGATTTTCCATATCTAAAAAAATCGTCCCAAGATAGCATGAATAAAATACAAGGAGCTAAGTCACTGGGAAGGGATAAATCGAGAAGTTCTATATATACAACCGCTGGAATTTCTCTGAACTGAAGGAAATCGTCTAAGCTGCTTGACTAGAGTACGTAACCATGTCCAAAGCGGCGAAAAGGTTCAAAAGGGCTTTCAATCCTCTAACTCCCAGAATTTCCTTTAGCTGGACAAAATAATGCCTTATAACTCTCAGTATAAATACCTAAGTTGACAAAGTGCTGGACTACCCAACATCAAGAAGAAGAAGGAAAAAAACACCTATACCTTTTTTACTCTAACCTGGCCCACATTGTCGTCCTTCTGCAGCATATTTCACAAAGCTCAGTGGCAAAAAAGGACAGTACTACAGCTCTACATTCTTTCCACGGCACTTTTTATTGACTAGCATCATATTCTAATGTTAATCTATTGTTCTAAATCAGCCTTCACGGTGGAGAGATGGCATTTTTGGGTCAAGTTAGATTTTAAAAAGGTGGTATATGTTTTTCATTTTGTAAAGACGAAGAAAGGAGCTAAATATCTTCGCATGTATTAAAATGTCATCAACTTCTCTCGACAGAATACTAAACATTTTAAAATCTGCATCAAGTAAAAAAAAAAAGTATTGGTAACCTGCGAACGAATACATAGCACATACACACTTGCTAAAATTTTTGTAAGTAACGAAAATAAGTGAAAATCTACAAGAGACCAAAAATTATCATTAGAAATTGAACACGGTGACACACACACACACACACACACACACACACACACACACACACACACACACATACACACACACTTATTTTTCCTCTTCTTGGCAATAAATGACCGTGAATGTGGGTTTTTGTTTGATTCATGGCGATATTAATCTTGAATAAATTATGCCCCGGTGCGTGAGGGTATGTCTCCTGTGTGATCTAGGTATGCTGAGAGAGAGAGAGAGAGAGAGAGAGAGAGAAATTCACAGAGAAACAGCCACACATACATATACTGTATACTGTATGCATAAAAAATAGAACACACACACACACACACACACACACACACACACACACACACACACACACACACACACACACACACACACAATGAATAAAGGATAGAATGTGTACTAAAGAAGTGTGTGATATGTGTGCATGGACTTAATAATTTGAGGTTGTTATATATGAAGGAGGATAGGAGGTGCGGTATGTATATTGTCAAAGAACAAAATGTGACAGGAAAAAAAGAGGGTGATTGTATGGAAATATGTGTATGTAAGTATGTAGGCTATCTATGTATTTGTGTGTGGATGAATGCATGTATGTATGTTAGTATGTGTGTATTTTTGTATGTGTGTTTATTTTTGTTTGCAGTATGTACGTATGTGTGTGTGCTTTTGTATGTATGTATGTATTTTTGTTTGTATGTATGTATGTATGTATGTATATATGTATGCATTTGTATTTATGTATGTATAACCTTACTGGCTGATGGAGAGAACCAATAGCATTCCCACGTACGTGCGTTTTTGCATACGCATGTACACGGCCCTTGAGTATGAGCTCGTGCTTGTGTACTTGTATGACCGTGTGTGTGTGTGTGTGTGTGTGTGTGTGTGTGTGTGTGTGTGTGTGTGTGTGTGTGTGTGTGTGTGTGTGTGTGTGTGTGTGTGTGTGTGTGTGTGTGTGTGTACGCTACTTGGTTAGGTAATATCAGAGGTAAGTGAGTGCTAGTGCCAATATCTGATGCACTGGAAGGCAGGGTCGTAACAGCATAACATATTGACACTATACTTTTTAATCTGACCACTCATGATGTATTGGCGTGTGTGTGTGTGTGTGTGTGTGTGTGTGTGTGTGTGTGTGTGTGTGTGTGTGTGTGTGTGTGAGAAAGAGAGAGAGAGAGAATATTTGTGTCCGTATTCTTCATTTCAGCTAGCAGTATGTATGTAATTCTCTCTCTCTCTCTCTCTCTCTCTCTCTCATTTGCACCCTCACCAATCTTTCATCAACCCACACACCCCTAACCTCAACGTCTGTGTGATCTATGTATACAGCCCTACCCGTTCCATGATGAGAGAGAGAGAGAGAGAGAGAGAGAGAGAGAGAGAGAGAGAGAGAGAATTACACAGATACACCCAACACCCAGATCTCAAGGTGCTAAAGAAGTGGCCGGGCTTTATTTCTTTAGAGGACAGGTGCTTCACTCGAAGAAAATCATCAGGCATAGTGAATTAAAGAAAAAAAAAAAAAAGGGCTGCGTGTCTGCCCTTCAAGAGTTAAGAGGAATTCATATTATACTCAGATCACGTGTTGTCTTTAATTCTCAGTTTTATTGTCTTTTCATTATGCAAGAAATGTCGACAGTTCTAAATACGAAAATACTCTTTGAGGATAAATATACAGAAAAATACATTTGTCTGTGGCAAATTTTATCAAGTATTTCAAACCTAGATTCTGTTTTTCTGACCTGACTTAACCTCAACTTGCCTCCCCTTGTCCGACCCCTCTTACGGTGGGGTATAACTTAGTGATTTGGATATGCATGACAGTTATATCACATAGCTTGTTTGAATGAAAGGCTGGATTTTAAAGTAAGCTTCTAGGCAAATGGTGCTTCTCGACAACAAATTATACTTTAACAAATGGAATGCTCTTTAAGTCATACACACCAACACGGTAGCAAAAAACTCAAAGACGTTCAAAAGAGATGGGGCAGAAAATAATCGGATGTCAATTTTTTTTCACGAGATTTGTGCGCTATCAAGATGGTGCCCATATATTACAAAAAAGGCGCGCTATTGTCTGAAAGTACTCGCCCTCCCACATATTACGGCAGCGACAATAATCGGACAAAAAACATAAATAATTTCCTCTACAGAATGACGGGGCGACTTCCGAGACAGCATAAAGGGAGTACCTGTTTGTCGTTTCCCTGTGTCGTTCCCCAAATTGTCGGTGAGAGGGATTGGCGGTGGCTGTGTGGGTGCGGAGGGGGACTGCTGGTAGGGTAGGGAGGTTGGGAGGGGGCGTCCGGAAGTCTTATAGCCAGTGTAGCGGGGGGATCGAACCCAGGTATATAAGGACAGAGGTCGTGTTTTTAATCAATTGTCGCCGGCATGAACATAGGACTGAGGGCGCTGCGTATTACTATTAACTAGACGGTCGTATTTTGGGTTGAAGAGGGGTGGTCGTCGCTTGGGTGAATCAGGGGGCCTTATTTTGGGTGTACGAGGCGGGTCCACACGAACACTGGACCGATCTATCATGGCTCTAAGTGCTGGGTTGCTGTGAATAGTGGTGGGGGAGGGGGAAGAAAGGGCAGGGGGAGAAGGGGGATAGAAAAAGGGAAGAAGAGAGGAAGGGGACGACAGAATAAGGGGAAGAGAAAAGTGAGAAGCAGACAGATAGGGGGAATAGTAAAGGGTGGAGGAGATAGAAAGGAGGCGGAGGGGAGATAGGAAGGGGGAAGAGGAATGGGAGGGTGAGAGAGAAAAGAGGTGGAGGGGAGATAGTAAGGAGGAGGAGAGAGAGAAAGGGGGAAGAGTAAAGAGCGGGGGGGGACAAACGAGGTGGAGTGGAGGAAGGGGGGAAAGGGGCTCAGAAGAAGGGTGGCATGAGGGGTGTAACTGGGAAAGACAGGGAAAGTGTGATGAAAGAGGAAAAGAGGAGGAAACGAAAAGGGGTATAGAAGAGGAAGGGGAGAGAGAAAGAGAGGATCAGGGGAAGGGTGGAAAGGGGGATTTGTGAAAGACTAGGGGAAATGGGAGGAAGAAGGAAAGGATAGGGACTCTGAAAGGGGGAAGGTTAGGTAAGAACGATAAAAATGAAGGAGGTGTTAGAAGGAAGGAAGTAAGAGGATTTGCAAGAAGGAGAGACAAGAGGAGGGGTAAGGAGGAAGAGAGGACTTATAGGGAAAAAACGAGGAGAAAAAAGGAGAGATCTGAAAGCCAGGAAAAGATATTAGTAGAAAGGAAAAGGAATGATCTACAAAAATAAGAAGGAAAAGGGGAGAGGTATGGACAGAAACGGGATGCTGTGAAAAAAAATGGAGAGATGGATGAGAGGGAAGACTGGGTTAAAGGAGGGAAGAGGAGGGGGAAGGAGAAGTACTGGAAGGAATTCAGTAACCGAATTTGCAAAAAGGAAGGGAGAGAAGTGCTTGAGGAAAATTACTGTAAAAGGATGAAGATATAGCAAGCAAGAGGGAGAACGAGATTGAGAGAGACATGAAGAGATAAAGGAAGATGAGAGAAAGAACACGAGAAGAAAGGAAGAACAAAAAATGAAAATGGCCGAAGAGATGGAGAGACGAGAGAGAGAGGAAGGAAGTGTGTATAGCAGCGTGATGGAGTGGAAGAGGGAAGAGAAGGGGCGTAGACCGAGGAGGAGGAGGAAATGGTAGGGGCAAATGAGAGGGCCGGGTGAGGTGTGGCAGGGGCAGTGAGGCAGGGTGATGGAAGAGGGCAGGGAGGGAGAGGGAAGGGGAGATGAGGGGAAGAGGAGCAGAGGGTGAAAGGGGGTGTTTATGAAGAAAAATGGGAATGGAAGGGGTTGGAAATGGGGGAAGGAGTGGGGCAGACGAGAGGGAAGCAAAGGGGAAAGGGAAGGAGGTCTGAATGGAAGGAGGCAGATGACAATGACGGGAAGGGGAGAAAAGAATGAAAGTGGGGCGTTTGGGGGGAGAAATACGAAAGAAAAAGGGTAAGAGGAGAGGTGAGGAGGGAAGAAAAAGAAGGAAAGAAGGGAAAAGGAGGAGAAGAGGAAGGAATGGCAAAGATGGGGAAAGGAGGAGAAAATGAAGAAGGGAACCTGGAGAGGAGTGGTAGATGATGACGAAGGAAAGAAGGGAAATGGAAGAGGGGCATTTAGCAAGTGGAATACGGGGGAGAAGGTGAGGAGGAGAAAGGGGAGGAGGACGAGAGAGATGGGAAGAGGAATGGCAAAAATATTCTGCTGGAAGAGGGCACGGGGGAGCAGGTAGGGGGAAAGGGGCGTTTGGGAAAAGGAAAGGGGCGATGAAGAGATGGGAAGGAGGGGTCAGAGGGGAAAGGGAGTTTGAAAAGGGTGATCTGAGAGAGGAGGAGGAAGGGGAAGGCAGAGTTTATGAAGAGGACTTTGGTGCGGGAAGAGGAAGAGGAAGGGAAGGGAAAAAAAAGGCTACACACACACACACACACACACACACACACACACACACACACACACACACACACACACACACACACACACACACACACGCAATGACAGCCTACAACCACCTAAGCCTTGGTATAAAAACAGAGGACTAGGAGTGACACCAGGAGGGTCCCTTAGGCTGAATAATTAAGTCCCCCCTGCATATTACAACCCCTGTGTCCTTCTTTCATTAGCCCCATCACTACGGGAGATGGCCCTTGAAGTGAGTACGATTTGGAGGGTGGCAAGATTAAAGTAAGAAAGCATATCATCACAATACTAGAGTTAATGGATGTGATAATGAGTTTTTTGTTTCTTACTCGTTAACTCCTTCAACTTTAAGTGTCTCCTAAGATGACCAAAATCGCCTTCTGTTTACGAGACTGATACACGTCCTCTGGTTGAAAGGTTAATTAACAAAGCAAAAGAAGAAAAATGATCTCCTCAAAACTGTCTCTCGCCCTTTCACTATCAAAGTCTCTCCTGGGAATTGGTTAGTATTCAGGCAGTCAGTTACGTTTGTTGGTTAATTTTTTTTCTCTGTAAGTTCACCAGTCAGTTATTCAGTTAGTCACTCAGTCACTCACTCACTCACTCACTCGCTTGTTCAGTATGTCACCTGGTATATCACTAATTTACGTAGTCCGTTGCTCATTCTGTACATCACTACCTCAATTTTCTTTTTTTTATCACATTTCTTCTACGTATAAACATCCAGTGGGACACACGTATTACAAGGTGTCAAGAAACATGCATTCTCTTCAATAAATTTGTCTGATTATAATCTTATGGATGGAATATATTTAGAGCCAAATAAATAATACATACAATAAGAATAATAAATACAATAAAAAATACTGAACGTCATGGATTATTCTCCATAAAATATAAATAGTTGTATTACAGAATTATAAGCTGAATAAATCTAGACCCATAGATAAAAACTGTATATTTCAGATTAGTATAAGATTATAAGAAACTAGTCATTCATTTCCATAACTGAAAAATAAAATTAACTGAACAGTACTCAAAAATCAAAATAAGTATCTGAAATAATGATGCAAAAATAATAAGAATAAAAATAAGAATAAGAATGACTAGGTACTGAATATCAAGACACAGCCATCCATCTGACCCCCCCCTCCCAAAAGAAACACGAATCATAACGTATCATTTATAAATAAAGATTGCTGTACCCACCAAAGAAAGGAAAGGAAAATATAATAAAAGGTACTGAACGTCAAAAACAGCGTCCATCCATCCTCTTCACCAATAAAGAAATAGAAATAAAACAAGAGAGACAAGAGGAAGGCGGGGCGGGGAACACAGGAAAATGAAAACCCGTGCAAGGAGTCGGCGATAAAAGAGTGATGCAAACACGAGAGGAAGAAAATTAAGACAGAAAAGCGAGGGAGTGTCTTGCCTGAAAAAAAAAAAAAAAAAAAAAGAGCAAAAAAAACTAGTTCCTGGTCGTCATCTTCGCCCAACACCACAAACTTCTTCCCCTCCTTCCCCTCCCCTCCTCCTCCTCCCCCCTCTCCCCACCCCTCCTCGTCCTCTGTTCCCTCCTTCCTTCCCCCCCTCCCTCTTTCCTCTCTCTCAAGTTTCCTTCTGCCACTTCCCCGTTCTTCCCCCTAAAACCTTTCTGCCCCCTTCCTTCCTCCCCACCAATCCCCCCTTTGACGTCACCAGTCCCCCTTCCTTCCCCTTAATTCCCCTCTGTTCCCCCTCTCTTCCCTCCTCCCATCCCCTCATTTCCCTTTTCCTCACTTCTCAATTTTCCTTTTTCATCCCTTCCCATTCCTCTCCTCTTCCTCCAAATCCACTCTCTCCCCCATCCACCCCCTTACCCCAGTTCCCTCTTCGTTCCTCCACATCTCCCCTATTCTCTCCCTTCTGCCCTCCCCTCTCACTCCCCTCTCTGCTCCCCTCCCCCGAAGTCGCTGGAAATAAGCCTTAAAACCAGAGTCAATCACAAAATCACCCCAGACTGGACAAGCTTTTTCCTTATGTTTCTCACCTCCTTCTTCTTCCCCCTGGCTCCTTCCCCTCTACCCCCCTCTTCCCTCTCCCCTCTGGCTTCTCCCCTCGCTCCCACGGCACCCTTCTCTCTCTCCCTTCCCTTCTCCATCCTCTCGCCTTCTCTTATTTCTTGACTTTTCCACATCTTCCTCTTTCCTCCTTTCCCTTCCTTCTTTCTCCTCTCACTCTTGCCTTCCCTCTCTCCCATTTTCTTCATTCCCTCCTTTCCCCTTCTTTCCCTTTCTCTCTCTTTATTCTCCTGCTTCTTGACTTTTCCACATCTCCTCCCCTCTTTCTCCCCTTTCTTCTCCCCTTGCCTGGATCCCCCCCCCCTCTCTCTCTCTCTCCTCATCTTCCTTTCCCTCTCTTTCCATCCTTTTCCTCCTTGATTTATTTTCCTTCCTTATTTCATCACTTGCCCCAGCCTTCCCTCTCTTCTTCTTCCCCCCCCCACTCTCTCTCTCTCCCTTATCTCCCCTCTCTCTCTCCCTCCCTTATCTCCCTTCCTTCTCCCTCCTCCTTCCTGCCACTCTCTTTTCCCTCACGTCTTGAAATTTTTCCCTTCTCTCCCCTCCGATTCCTCCTCTCACCTTTGCCTCCCCTCTCCTCCTCTGTCACCGTCTTCCCCTCATCTTAAATTTTCTCCTCTCCCTTCTTCCCCTTTTGGACCTCTCTCTCTCTCTCTCTCTCTCTCTCTCTCTCTCTCTCTCTCTCTCCTTCCCCTTTCCATATTCTCCCTCTTATATCTCACTTCTTCAATCTTTCTCCTTTCTCTCCACTTCATTTTTTCTCTCCTTTCCTCCCCTTTCCCTATTTTTTACCTCAGTTCCCCTCTCCCTTCTCTCCTTCTCCTACTTCCCCCTTCCTCTCTATCCCTTTTATCCATTCTTTTCTTTCCTTTCACTTCTCTCTTCTTGTTTTTGCACATTTCTTTTGCTTTCAGTTTATCTCATCATTTATTTCTCTTGTTTTCACTCTTCTCTGCAGCTCTTATCCTCTCTCTTTCTCTCTCTCTCTCTCTCTCTCTCTCTCACTCCCCCCTAGGACGGAACACCACCACCACCACCACCCGCCCAGAACCAAAGAGAACAGCAAGGAACACACAGCCATCTGGCCGGACCTCCCCTGTTCCATGTACAACGCAAGACGAATTGAAACCTTTTGCCACTCGCTGAGGAGGCCGGCGGAGTCAGCGGTGCATACAGAAGGAGTCACTCTCACCTCCGTCGCGGCCTCCTCCTTGTCTTCTTACTAATGAAACAGGGAGACAGGACCCTTGCTCGACGCCTTGGGGAGAGCCATCATCACCTTTCCACACCCTTCCCTGCCGCCCCCCTCCCTCCCTCCTTGCCTTCCACCCCCATCCGTTCCTCCTGCGCTCCATCTTAGGCCGTCCCCGTCCCTTCTCCTCCCCACTTCTCACCCCCAGGATTCTCTCCCCTACCCCGCCTGTCCTCCTTAGCCCTCTCCTCGCTTCTCCCCCGCCTCTCCCTCAAACCTACCTTCCTTCCCCAGCCACACATTTTCATAGACTTTCATCCTTTCTTCCTCTCCCCACGCTTCTAAAAATTTCTTCTCCTCCTTACCCCTCTCCCAGGTTATTCTCCCTTCCTTCTTCTCCCCATTCCTTCCTCAGGCCTCCCTCTCCCCCTAGGCTTTTCCCTATTTCCCCAACCCTTCCCTAGGTTTTTCTTTAATTCTCCTATCCTTCCTCATGCCTGTTTCTCCTTCTCCAGGCCACTCCCCATTTTCCCCTCAGATTTCTTCTCCCCACCTACCTCCTTTCCTCCGTACCTATCTTTTTCCCTCCCCACCTTTCCCCTTTCCTCCGTACCTCCCTTCTTTCCTCCCCAGGCCTCTTCCCATTATCCCCACAGCTTTCCCAACCATCTCCCCACCTAGCTCCTTCCCTCCCCACCTAACTCCACCCTTCCCAACCTCTCTTTTTCTCTTTACATTCTTCCACCTAACACCTTCCCTCCCCACCTCCCTCCTTCCCTCCCCGCCAAGCTTATGTATACTTTAAGGGCTGCTCCTCGTCTCTCCCTCCCCCTCAAGACTGAACTCACTCTTGTAAGATCGCCGAGTCGCTGCTCCCTAGACGCGCGAATAATCTTGAGGGTGGAGAGGGAGAAGGAAGGGAGAGAGAGAGGGAGAGGGAGAAAATATGGAAGGAGGAGAATGTATGAAGAGGGAGAGGGAAGGGAGAATGTATGAAGAGGGAGGGGGAAGGGAGAAAATAAGGAAGGAGGAGAATGTAAGAAGAGGGAGGCGGAAGGAAGAAAATAAAGGAAGAGGGAGAAGGAAGGGAGAGAGAGGGACAGGGAGAAAATATGGAAGAGGAGAATGGAAGAAGAGGGAGATGGAAGGGAGAAAATAAAGAAGGAGGGAAATGTAAGAAGAGGGAGGCGGCAGGGAGAAAATAAATGAAGAGGGAGAATATAAGAGGGAGAAGGGAGGGAGGAAACAGAGGAAAAGGAAGAATATAAGAAGGAGAAGGAAGGGAGAAAATAGAGGAAGAGGAAGAATATAAGAAGAGGGAGAAGGAAGGGAGTAAATAAAGAAGACGGAAAATGTTTGACGAGAAAGGAGGGAAGAAAGAGGGAGAGAAGTAGAAAATAAAGGAAGCTGGAGATCGTAAGAAGAGGTACAGAGGGAGACAAGAAAGGAAGAAATAATACTGAAAAAGGATATTAAGAAGAAGTAAAGGCGTAAGAGCGAAAAAAAAAAAAATAAGGGAGAATGAAAAAAGGGGAGAAGAAATTGAGTCAGGGGGAGAACAATATAGGAAAAAGGGAGACTGGAGAAAGACAAGAGGACAAGGAAGGTGAAAAAGAAGAGTTAAGGAAAAATAGAAGACAGTGATGGAAGAATACGAGAGAGAGAGAGAGAGAGAGAAAAAAAAAAAGAGAAAGACAAGGAGAAAGAACATGGAAGGAGATGTATGGAAAAGGGAAGAAAGACACAGACAAGATAGAGAGAGAAAAAAAGGTGAAAAAAGTGGAAAGCAAAATGAAGCGTGCGAAACAGATGCTTGTGAGAGAGAGAGAGAGAGAGAGAGAGAGGCAGAGAAAATGGGGGGGGGGAGGCGGAAAATAGGAATGAACGAAAGGAAAATTGGGAACTTCAAGGCGGATGTGAAGAAGAAGAAAAGATGAGGAAGATTACGAAGAAGATGAAGAAAGAAGAAGGAGGAGGAGGAGGAAAAAGAAGAAAAATACTACTACTAATAATAACAATAACAATAATAATAATAATAATAATAAAGGATATCTGAAAACTGGAAGACTGGAGAAAAAGAAGACAGCGGATAAGAAAAAAAAAAAATAAATAAATAGGAAAGAGGCAAAAGGAAGAGGAAGATCAAGAAGAATAAAGAGTAAAGAGTAAAACGAGAGGCTCTGAGATCGAGGAAGAGAGAGGCGGATTTTAAAAAAGTTTGAATGACGAGAGAGAGAGAGAGAGAGAGAGAGAGAGAGAGAGAGAGAAAGAGATGCACAGTAAATGGGCTAAAAATTTCCCTCCATGATTCTCTTCATTAGGAAATAAATAAGTAAATAATAATAATGATAATAATAATAATAATATTCATCATCATCATCATCATCATCATCATCACCACCATTATCATCATCGTCATCATCACCATAGTTAAGACGTTCTCGCACTGAATGGGTTAAACTGAAAGGAAAAAAAGGCAGATTTGACGGTGCAGAGAAAGCAATGACGATAATAATGATGATAATAATAATAATAATCATCATCATCATCACCATCATAAATAATAATAATAATAATAATAATAATTAATAATAAAGGATATTATTTTTTTTCTCTCTCTCTCACACACACACACACACACACACACACACACACACACACACACACACAAAACAAACCCTGACAAAACACCACCAGCAGCAGCCAAGACAGCCCAGGTCCCCTCAGAAAATCCGACAAATTCCAGTCCCTTTTCCCACAATAATTCGTCCGCATATCACATTTTATAAGCCACCCACGGCCCGAAAATTCCATCCGTCACACACACATTTTCCAGTTGACATTTTTCGCTCAGCCTCCTCGTCTTCCAGGCCCAGAAAATGATCAACCAGGATTCCAGGCGAGCGGACCCTTCTTCCTCCTCGTCTCCCCTCTTGGCCTCTGTGAAAGTCCAATAGGGCCCATTTTTACTTTCTTGGAGATGTCTCGAGCTGGTTCTCTTATCTCTTCTTTCTTTCTCTTCTTTTCTTTCTCTAGTTATGGTACGTTCTTTCTCTTTCTGTCTCTCCCTCCTTCTTCTTCCTCCTCTCCCCTCTCGGCCTTCCTTTAAAATACACCCCATTTTTCCTTTCCTGACAATTTCTCGATTTGCTTCTCTTATCTTCTCTCTTTCTTCCCACTGTCTCTTTTTAATATTCCCTTTCTCTCTTCTTCTTCCTCCTCCACCTCTTCCTCTTTTTCCTCTTCCTTTTCTTGTGAGTGGATTGGCCCCATTTTTGTTTTCTTCCAGTCTCCAATTCTCTCATCTTCTCTCTTTTTCTTTTCTCCCTCACTGTGTCCTCTCTTTCTCTCTTTTTCACTGTCAGGTTTTTCCTTTCTCCCTCTTTCCTCACCGCTGTTCTGTCACTTTCTCATCTTCACTGTTCTCTCTCTCTCTCTCTCTCTCTCTCTCTCTCTTTCTCGCTGTTTTTGTTCTTTCTCTTTCATCGTCCTGTTATTGTCAGTCATCCTATCTGTCTCGCTCTCTCATTCTTGCCTCTCTCTCTCTCTCTCTCTCTCTCTCTCTCTCTCTCTCTCTCTCTCTCTCTCTCTCTCTCTCTCGCTGTTTTTGTTCTTTCTCTTTCATCGTCCCGTTACTGTCAGTCATCCTATCTGTCTCGCTCTCTCATTCTTGCCTCTCTTTATCTCTCTCTCTCTCTCTCTCTCTCTCCCAGCTCCTTGCCACCCATACCCCGTGTAATATTTAATAGAGGCAGCACGAGTAAGACAAGAGGAGACCCGGAGTTCGAAACCCGGCCGCCCCCCTATGTCTTATGTATGTGAAGGAGGCCCGCTGAGAGAGAGAGAGAGAGAGAGAGAGAGAGAGACAGACAGACAGACAGACAGACAGACAGACAGAGTTTAATAAAGAGCTAAAGGTTTTGTATTGAAAGATTGACTGAGAAAGAAGTGGAGAGAGAGAGAGAGAGAGAGAGAGAGAGAGAGAGAGAGAGAGAGAGAGAGAGAGGTTAACGGTGGTGGGAGGAATAAAACATAAATGACATCATCCCACTGAACACGTTAATTGGTTGAGAGTGAGGTGGCCGGAGGAAGGAGAGGGAGACCAAGAATTACTGGGAAAGATAGAGGGGCAGAGTATGTTAGGTAGGATGGGGGGGGTGTTGAGGGATGAGGGTTTGTTACTGAGTAGGGACATTGATGCTTGAAGGTACCTATGTCGAGGCTATCATTCACAGGAAGAATCGCCAGGTAATTGATAACAAATAGATAGAGATAGATAGATAGACTGATAGATAGTTTGCTAGACAGACTGACTGACTGATAGACCGACTGTTAGAAATTTACAGACAGACAGAATAATACAAATTTACAGATAGATGGATAGATATGTAGAAAGATAGATAGATGGATAGATAAACAGATAGAAACAGATAGACAGAAAGAAAGATATAGATGGATATTTATAACAAAGATAAACAAATGTATCGATAAGCAGATGAAACTAACTTTGAAAGCCTGAATAATTAATAAATAATTGTGTAATGCATTTCACTACATTCCCTGATGACAGTTTCTCCTGCTTTTGTGTTTTCCTGTTTATAAATCCTACCCTCCCCGAATTTAGCCAAAGGATTAATCAACCTCTATGTATTTAAGTAAAGTCAGACGCCTACATCTTGAGTTTACCTTGAGTGGCCGTGATAAAAAGGCTTCCAAGGTACACTATTATCTTTCATTTCTACTTCCTCCTACCTGTCCAATTCATCTTCCTTAATTATACCTTTCCACTTTATTCTCAGGCTAGATTTTCCCTGCTTCATAATACCAAGCATTAGGAAAACTGAAGAGGACTGGATATACATGGAAATATTCAGTGCATTTACTCATTCACTCACTCACACACACACACACACACACACACACACTGGTCGAACTGAATATGATTAAGCAAGAAAATCTATGTTTGTGTTCTGTAATTTGAGGCAATGTTGGAGTTCTGTCCTTATTTATCACACACCTAAACTGATCTTAAAAGGCACTATTCCTCTTTACTTTCTCCTCCCACTCCATGCCACCCTCCCTCATGCACCCTTCCACCCTATCCTTCCTATAATATTCCTCTTATTTACCCAGATGAGATGAATATTCCTAAAGATCCTTAGTCCTGTAGAGGGTATGTGTTTCCCTCAGCTGAATATAATCGTCTGGTGGTAAGAAGAGTAATATATTTAATTAAGACTGTTCCTAAAGGGTTAATTAGGGTATAACCTTATGTAAAGCCACTTAAACACAAATAAACCTAACTATTGTGAGTTATTCTTCCGTTCCCTTCTGCCAATCTAGGTCGCCCTCCCTCATGCACTATTCTAACGTTCCTCTTTTCGTAAACTGGAACAGACATGCCAGTCCTCTAAATTCTCAAAAAAAACACACACACACACACACCAAACCAAGCCGTCCGCACTCACTCTTTTGGCGTTCCTGTCTCTCGTACTAGAGAATGGAACTGCCAACTCTCTATATTCTAAGCCAACCCACTTCCCCCTCCAAGACATCCTCCCACATGCACGTCTAGCTGAGAAAGAACTAGCCAGTCCTCTAAACTGCTAGCCAGACCACTTACACACACACACACACACACACACACACACACACACACACACACACACACACACACACAGCGACAGTTGGCAAAGGGCTCCACCTGCCTGGCCTGTCAACACCTGGCCTGACACAACATCCCTTATTGAAACCTCGATCTGATATTCCACTGGGGGAGGCTTACGAGGCGGGGATCACGTTGTACCAGTGAACACATTAACCTGAAACCCCATCACACTGAAACCCTCTGTGGGAAACTTGGGTCTGAAGCGTTTCTGAAGTCTCTCTCTCTCTCTCTCTCTCTCTCTCTCTCTCTCTCTCTCTTTCGTAAAATCACAGCGGACTCAAAGCTCACTCTCCAACACATTTCGGAAAGCGATGAGTTGAAATTCCAGTCACATATTTCGAAGTAGTAGTAGTAGTAGTAGTAGTAGTAGTAGTAGTAGTGGTGGTGGTGGTGGTGGTGGTGGTGATAGGAAAGACAGAAGGAGGAATGGGAGGAAGTGGTTGGGATACGAGAGTGTGAGGGAAGAGAAGGAGGAGAGGGAGGAAGATGGAGGAGAAACTGGGAGAGAGAAAGGGAAGGAAGGAAAGGTAGGGTCTGGTAGAAGGGGAGAGAGAGAGAGAGAGAGAGAGAGAGAGAGAAAGAGAGAGAGAGAGAGAGGAGAATGGTGGGAATGGGAATATGAATCAGACAGTGAGAAGCGTAGACAGCAATCTTTTTCACCCATCCTATAAGACTGTCACCCTCGTCTTCTGCTCTGACGGGGAGAAGAGGCTGAGAATAGTGTTGGCTGTAGTAAATTGGAGAGGAAAGCGATGTGGTCTCAGTGGCTGTGTATTTTCCTTACTAGACATGTTGGGAAGACAGTGTGTGTGTGTGTGTGTGTGTGTGTGTGTGTGTGTGTGTGTGTGTGTGTGTGTGTGTGTGTGTGTGTGTGTGTGTGTGTGGCATAGCAATACACAAACACAGGCTCAACTCTATTTGCCTTCTGCTCAATCCATGCTGACCTGTTTATCATGTCATCTATAATTCCCAACACCTTTGCTGCTGCGAATAATTTTCTTACCCGCGTTCAAAGATGTGGATCAGATGCAGTATTAAGTTACTAAGAGAAGGTGTGGATACCCTAAATTGTCCAGGAGTAGGATTGGAAGCTGCACTGGGTTTCGAAGAATAAATGAGGATAAGGAGTAAGTATAAGGTAAATGAGGAGATGTGAATACTTGAAGTTGATCCAGTAAGAGTATCAGAACCTTTTTCTTTTATATCAAAGAGTGGATGCCTTGAGTTCTAACAACAGGATCAGAAATCAGTATAGGGAATTAGAGCATATAAAAGGAAGTGTTGATAACCTGCATTAAAACCGGGAAACACAAAGTAATTTACGTTATTTAAGTAAAGGATTAAACACCCTTAGAAGAAGTAAAGGAGGAAGAGGAGCAAGAAATGGGTATGTGAGTAACGATGTGAATATCCCAATTTTTCCTACGAAGAGGATCAGAAGTCAGAATAAGTTAAAATAGTGGAGGTGCGGATATTCTAAGCAGAGGCAGGAGTCAGGATAAGTTAAATTAGTGGATGTGGATATTCTCGGCCAGCTCGTTTATCCACACCAACCACCTATCCACACCAACCCCCCTATCCACACCAACCCCCTATTCACACCAACCCACTATTCTCACCAACCCCCTATCCACACCGAGCCTCTATCCACACCAACCCTCTATCCTATTACTTTAGCATATTACAGTTTCCTCTGACCTGGGAGTAATACCGTGCTTATAGGCTGCCCACGAGGGGTGTAATTAAACATGAAAACCAAGGAGACAGACCGAATCCAAGGAGACGAAGGGGGCGGGGGGTGAAAGGGGGTCGCTGAGGGAATAAGGGGTCAAGGGGGATAAGGGAAGGCGTCTTGCAAGGGGGTGAAGGGGTGGGAAAAGGGGGGGAGCAAGGAAGGCGTGACACGTGTTAGAATAAATGATGGGAGAGACGAGGGAGTGAGGCAGGGAGGGAAGAGAGGTGGGAGGGAGTGAGGGAGGAAGGGAGGACTTAAGAAAGAGAGAGGGAGGCAGGGAGGAGTGAGCAAAAGAGGGAAGGTGAAGGTGAGAAGGTGATGAGGGGAAGGTGGGGAGAGGTGTGAGAAGAGGAACTAAGAGGAAGGGAGAAAGAGGGAGGGAGAGTAGGAGGGAGAAAGGGGGAAGGAGGGAGGGAGGGAGAATCGGTTTTCACTGACCCTTCTGATTTATGTACAGGAAGGAAGTAGGGAAGAAGGGAAGGAAGGAGGGAGCTAAGAAGGGGAAAAAGAAGTGAGAGAATTAAGCAGGGAGGATGAGAAAGGAGACAAGGAGGTTTGAAAGAAGAGACGGAAATAGACAGAAATCCCTTCCTTCGCTACGCCTCCTCCCTGTCCCCTCCATCCCTACCTGTCTCAGCCCCACCTTTCTTTCTGCCCTCTTTCTCCCTTTCTTTCCATTTCCTCTCTCTTCCTTATACTCCCTTCGCTTTTCCTCTTCCCTTTTTTTTCCCCTCTCCTCCCTTTTCCCCTTCCCATTTTCCCTTTTCTTCCCTTCCTCCTATTTTCTTTTCTCCTAACTCTTTCGCCCCTCTTCTTTCTTTTCCTCTCGTTTGCACTTCTTCGTTTCCCGTCCACACACCCCTACACCCTTCCCCTGCCCTCCACACACCCTTACCCCCTTCCCCTGCCCTCCATACATCCTTACCCCCTTCCCCTGTCCTTCACAAACCCCCTACACCCTTCCCCTGCCCTCCACACACCACTACACCCTTTTCTTACCCTCCACACACCCCTACACCCTTCCCCTCTCCTCCACACACCCCTACACCCTCCCCCTGCCCTCCACACTCCCCTACACCCTTTCCTTACCCTTCACACACCCCTACACCTTTTCCTTACCCTCCACACACCCCTACCTAACCTAACAAACCCCTTCCTACCTTCCCCTCCCCCTGCACACACTCCCCCTCTACCCCTGCTCCTCTTCTCACCCTCCATTCTCCATGCCACCACTGCACGTCCCCCTCCATACCCCTTACCACCACTCCACTCCTCCTCCATACCCCTTACCACCACTCCACTCCTCCTCCATACCCCTTACCACCACTCCACTCCTCCTCCATACCCCTTACCACCACTCCACACCCCCTCCATACCCCCTGCCACTACTCCACGCCCCCCTCCCTCATATCCCCCGTGCAACATTAAACACCCCTCTCCTTCAACCAACATGAGGGCTGTATTAATCTTAACTTAGACCAACGCACGGTAGGATCACAAGGGGCGCTGATGGCATACTACAGCTTTGATGAAGGATACTCTGGCGCTGATGAAGGATACTATTGCGTTGATGAGGGATACTAGGGCGTTGATGAGGGATACTAGGGCGATGATGAGGGATACTAGGGCGTTGATGATGGTTACTGTAGCGTTAATGATAGACAAGAGAGCATTGACAGGCGTTCATAATTATACTCCAACGTTAATGAGTATCAAGCGTATTTAGGACACTCCAAACTGATGATGCTTGGAGTATGATGAGCGTTGATGGCATACTTAGGCGTTGACGAAGGAGGACATTTAGGTGTTGATGATTTACACTACGGTCTTGATAAATGGCCTCTGGGGCATTGATGAAGGTTGAAGGAATACTTAAACGTTGACGCAAATTAGGTGGTTGGTGTATGCTGACAAAAAACTAAAACACACACACACACACACACACACACACACACACACACACACACACACACACACACACAGACACACACACACACACACACACACACACACACAGACACACACACACACACACACACACACACACACACACACACACACACACACTCCAAAATGACAAGCTTTCCAAATTCTAACTCAAAATTGACCCGCCCCAAACATGACAACAACAACACTAACCCCAAATCTAATCTATCTCTCTATCTGTCTATCTTTCTATCTATCCCCAGTCGCCCTAATCCCATAAGAAGTGGCAACTAACAAATCGTCTCCACATCACTCTCTCCTCTAGTTTCCCTCCCTCCAACTGATACCCACCTCCCTCTGTCTCATTCTCAGTCTCCCTCTCCATCGTACTCACACTCTCCTAGCCAGGCTCTAATTCTCCTTCCTACAAGACACGGCCAACTCAAAAATGTCCACCTCAAAAAGGTCCACCTCCAAAAATGTCCACCTCCAAAATGTCCTCCTCTAAAAATGTCAACCTCCAAAATATCCACCTCCAAAAATGTCCACATCCAAAATATCCACCTCCAAAATGTCCACCTCCAAACTGTCCACCTCCAAAACGTCCACCTCCAAAATGTCCACCTCCAAAATGTCCACCTCCAAAATGTCCACCTCCAAAATGTCCACCTCCAAAACGTCCACCTCCAAAATGTCCACCTCCAAAACGTCCACCTCCAAAATGTCCACCTCCAAAATGTCCACCTCCAAAATGTCCACCTCCAAAATCGCCAACCCAGCGTAGCGTTGATGACACCAATGACTAATTAAACCCGTCTATTAATGACCCCTGGTGATGGAGCGGCCCACTATGGCTTTAATGAGGTCGTCAGGGCGGTACATAATTACACTGTAGATCTGTATAGTTTATTAGCATTGTGGCTTTAATTATGGCTGGCTAATTTAAGACGAATATCCCACACTAGCGTAAATAATGTGAAAAATAAATGGGGTCTCTGCTGATACTTATTTTTTTATAAATAATGCCTTTCTAATATTAATGACTTCACTATCACATCTATGGTAGTAATCTGTTAATTGGGGTACTCCAAAAATAACCATATTTATCAGTTACAGTGGACTGGTATACAAGGAGTACAAATTAATGAAGTTATAATTTTCCTTGCTAACATACCACTCTAGTATCTAAGCTAAATTAAAAAAAAATGTACAAGCTAATATTGGTTTTTCTTATGCTTTGTGAAAAGGACTCTCAGTAACTTATGACTTTTTGCATTTTTTTTTTTTCATAACCTGGATTATATTTAAAACAATCATAACTGCGAACTACCCATCATCAAATCCGTTCTGCTTCATCAGAAGCGTAATAATAATAATAGTAATAATAATAATAATAATAATAATAATAATAATAATAATAATAATAATATACTTCCTGTGGTAATACTTCAGCAGTGGCTTTGTTTTATAACTGCTATGTAACAAATCAATCCAGGCACATGTAATAGTTTCTCATTTTCCGTGAATGTAACATGATGATTTTCTTGTGATTTACTGTTTGTCACTTTATCCGTATATTTTTTCCATTACCTTTCACCTCCGTCCATCCCCATATACTCTTCAGCTTATCATTGTCCTCATCTTCTTTCTTTTGTCTCCTTCCTCGATAATATACCTGGATTTCTTCTTTTCCTTCGTGTCTTTCTTCTTACTTTCCTTCCTATCCCTCCCATCTTTAAAGCGTCATAACCCTCTCCCTGTCCTTTTTCTAACCCACATATCCTTTCTTCCCTCTTTCTTCCCTCCACCTCCTTCTCTCCCATCTCATTTATTCCATCATCTCCTCCTCCTCCTTCTCCTCCTCTCTTTTTCTTCCTCTTCTCCCCCTCCTCCTCCTCCTCCTCCTCTCTGTTTCTTCTTCTTCTCCCCCTCCTCCTCCTTCCTCTCCTCTTTATACTCCTCCTCTTCGTCTTTCTCCTCCTCCTTTTCCCACACACTCTAACCATCTTCACCTACACCCCTGCCCTCACCCCTCACCCCCCTCTCATTCCTTCTCAATTCTTAACGTCCGCTACAACCTGCTCCATTATACACTACACCCCCCCCACCCCCTTGGTCCCTGGTGAATGGCTGTATTATTCACCATTCATCAACACCCCTAGGACACCGGCGAGGTCAAGACGGATTCGCTTCTTGGCAGGTGTTGAGGGGATGGGTTATTCATTTGTGTTATTCGTTTTTGTTACGGCTCTTTTATGGAGTTCTTATTACTCGTACCGTATTTATTTGCTATTGTTATTTATTTGTTATCTGTTGTTGTTATTTATGTTATCATTTATATTACTGTTATTTGTTATAGTTTTTATTTGTTATTGTTATTTATTTTCTATGGTTGTTTATCTTTTATTGTTATTTACTTGTTGCTACCTCCGCCAAGGAAGTTGGAGGAGGTTATGTATTCACCTATGTTTGTTTTTTTGTCCTCATGATATCTCCAAAAGTTTCCGATGTGTGGAAGGGTGGCCAAGAAAGAATTGATTAAATATGGGGGCCGATCCGGATCCGAATCCGGTATTGGCAGAGAAGTGCTTCCTAGTTATTTATTTCTTATTATTATTCACTGTCATTGCTCTTATTCATTTCCTGTTAGCCTTATTTATTGTTATTGTTGTTCATTTCCTAGTATTCTTATAAATTTTTCAATGTCTTTTATTTTTCTTAACTCTTATAAATTATTACTGTTAATATTCATTTGTTAACATTCTTAAATTGCTGATGACTCTTACTAAATATTTTACTAATTTTCAATACTCTTATTCAGTGCTCTCAATCATTTTCTAATACTATCATTATTTTTCATTATGCCTGTCTATTATTTTGTCATTCAAAATCAATACTTTTTAAGAATACTTCTTTCACCTGTTCTTTTGGTTTAGTTTTTTTTCAGCCTATTTTAATAAATTTAGATTTTTTTGTTCGAAAACTAAGATATAGGCCCGTATTCCCGTCGAGGAAGCTACCCAACACCTCTTCCTTAGCGACTGATTTTTTGATATGCCTGGTTAATATCCTTTTGTACGTCAATTAGGTAGAGTATAGCTATATTGGAAGGATTTATTTTGCACAGAAGAGGACAGTAAGGTGTAATAAGAAAATAAATCGCTTAGAAAAAGGTGTTAGGGAGCTGGCCATAGTCTTAATTAACCCATTGGATGCGTGTTTTATTTTATTCTTGTTCTCTCTCCGGACGATTTTCCTCAGCTTAAGATATATTTTTCAAGCTGGAGGGGTTAGATGAAGCCTCAGAAAAATCCCCCCAGTACAAAAGGGATTTTCTGGGATTTCCTGCGTAGCTGAATAAAATCGTCTGGGAGAAGAGATTAAAAAGGACATTAACAGGATTGACGGGATTTCTCTCAGCTGGATGTCGTCTTTGTGTGTGTGTGTGTGTGTGTGTGTGTGTGTGTGTGTGTGTGTGTGTGTGTGTGATTTTTTCTTGCTATTTTCAGACGATTCTCCTCAGCTCATGACTTATTTTTTTTTACTGGGGAGGTCAGACACAGCCTTCATTAATCCCTTCAGTACTAGGGGGTTCTTGCAAGCTGATTAAACCATCTAGAGAGAGAGAGAGAGAGAGAGAGAGAGACATAACGTAAACACATGTCAACAGCGTTCACAATTAGTCTCTCTAGCTTAAGGTTAGATCGAAAAATAGACAGACAGGTGATTATACATATAGACAGATAAAAGAAGAGACGGACAGACAGTTAAACATATAGATAGATAGACAAATAGATATACATTTATTTAGATAGATAATAATATAGACTCGTCGAAATGTATACTGGAAGGAGTGTACAATCAATTATTCCTCTTACTCTCAGGTTCTCAGTAAACCAAAGTCAATTTCGCTTGGGTTTAATTTGTTTATACTCCACCCTCTCTCTTCCCTGACTCCTAGCCCTCTTTCTCTCTCTCTCTCTCTCTCTCTCTCTCTCTCTCTCTCTCTCTCTCTCTCTCTCTCTCTCTCTCTCGGTGTGCACCTTGGTTTCCGCCGTCAAAATCAATTTACCTTCGAAGAACAGAAGATTTACAGCCACCGATCGGCCTGACTCTCCTCTCTCTCTCTCTCTCTCTCTCTCTCTCTCTCTCTCTCTCTCTCTCTCTCTCTCTCTCTCTCTCTCTCGGTCCCCTTCTCTCTGACACTAATCAAATTCCTTCTCTTTCTCCATCACAAACACAATCTCTTCTCTGTCCCCTTCAGTATAAAGTCTCTCTCTCTCTCTCTCTCTCTGTAGTCCTTTCCTTTTTCTCAGAAGCCTATTTTTTCCTCTCTTCTTTCTCTTGAACCAAAGCTTTCTCACCCTCTCTCAAAAATAGTTCAGTATTTTCTCTCTCTCTCTCTCTCTCTCTCTCTCTCTCTCTCTCTCTCTCTCTCTCTCACCCACCCACCCACACACACACACACACACACACACACACACACACACACACACACACACACACACACACACACACACATACACACACACCTTTGTCTACTGCTCTGTTGCAAACCTGTGCTCTCTCTCTCTCTCTCTCTCTCTCTCTCTCTCTCTCCAGTCTTGCCTCATCCATCTTGCTTAAAAATGTTTCCCCTGTTGGACTCTGCTTCTTCTCCCTTCCCCTCTTGCACCTTTCTGCTCTCTCTCTCCCTCTTTTCCTCCCTCTCCTCTTTCCTCCTTCCCTCCCTCCCTCCCCCTGTTCTCTCCTCCATTCCTTGCCACCTTTCTTTATCATTTCTACTTCCTTCTTCCCTCTCTACTTCCCTTTCTGTTTCCTTTTCCTTGCCATTTTTCAACTCACTTCCCCCTCCCTTTTATTCCTTCCCCCATCTTCCTTCCCCTCCCTTCCTCTATACCCTTACTTCTGTTTTCTCTCCCTCTCTCATCTTTCTTTCCTCCCTCCTTCCTTCCTTTCCCTCTTTTTCCCGTTCTCATCCTTCCCTCTCTTTTCTTTCTCTCCCACTAACTACTCTCCCTTTTATTCATTCTCCCACCTACCTTCCCTGTCCTCTCTTCCTCCCTGCTCCCTCCCCCTTCCTGCTCTTCCCTCTCACTTTACTTCCCTTTTCCTCTCTGTCTTCCCCATCACACTTGTCCTCCACTAACCTGCTTCTCTCAAAATTCTTTCCTTTTCTGTCATATTTTCTTCCATCTCTCCCATTTCTCTTCGTCTTCTTCACCCCCTCTCTTCCTGTCTTCGTCTGAGCCAGTTCAATAAGAGACGGGCACTGTTTTCATTCCTCCTTTCTCCTCTCTTCCTCCTTCCTCTTATCCCAGTCTTCCCTCCTCTTCTCTCCTCTTCTTTCTTTTTCTTCCCCTTTTTCCAGGTCGTGAGAAGCCACGCACTTCATAAAATCATTCAACGTCTCTTCCATCCTCCTCTTCCTTCGTCATCCCTTTCTCCTCTCCACATTCCTTACCTCTTCTCTCCTCCCTCCTCTTCTTCCCCCCCCCTCTCCTCCTTCTTTCCTTCCTTCGTTCACCAGTCATGACAAGCCACGCGCGCGCGCGCACACACACACACACACACACACACACACACACACACACACACACACACACTCTCTCTCTCTCTCTCTCTCTCTCTCTCACAAACAAACACACACACACACACACACACACACACACACACACACTTCATAAAACCATGCAGCATCTCCGAGGGGGGGACTCAATCATTTACAAGGCACCCCTGAAACTATCCTGCTAAAATCAATGTTACAACTCACTCACAGATACAGCTGAGAGAGAGAGAGAGAGAGAGAGATAAGCAAGTCCACCACACCACTATTCAAACATTTCCCTCTCCACCATAACCAACAAAACACGTCACACAGGATCCAGTCTCCCTCCCTCTTCCATTCCCAATCCCCCAGTCCCCACACCAACCAGGAGCGACACATCAATCCCTAATTTAAGAAGTCAGTGTGTCCTTTTCCCAGATAACTCGACGAGCAGGATCGAAGAGAAACTTGTGGAACTTAGATGGATGGAATGGATTTGTTATTTTGGTGTTGAGGGTGCAGATAGACGGAGGAAGATGGGCGAGGGGAAAGGCTGGGGAAGGGGGTTGGTGAGGGGAAGGGGGAAAGGGAAACTGATATGGAAGGGGGAGGAGGAAGGGGAAAAAAATATGGAAGGGGAAAGGGAATGGAGACGAGATGGAGGAAGACTGGACATAGAGGAATTTCACTGCAATATGAAACTATGCTTCATTACTATTTTCACTTTCACCCACTGCACCTTCTCGATCAAACCTCTCCTCATCATATTAACCTCCCTATTAAAATACACAATAAAAAGCACAGGTGACGGGATCCTATTGGCTTATGATGATGTTATTTGTTAGGGTTAAAACTAATGTCCCGAACTATATTTGCAACGTGTATGGGAAAAGAAAAATAAGACATAGGCTCTCCCCCACCCACTACTCCCTCCCGCAAATTATTTAATTATAGATGTTGATGATTTTTAGAATAATAGGAGGGGAGACGAAAGAGGAAGAGCTGTAAGGGAGGGGCAAGGGAAAAGTAGGAAGGGGATACGTAAAGAAGTGGTGGAGGAGGGGAAAGGAAGATGGGGAATGGGAGAACAGATGAAGGATGCAGCGGGGAGAAACAAAAGAGGGATAGCAAGGGGAGGGGAGAAAGGAAGGAGTGGGATGGGAGAATGAGGGGTGATATGAGGGGGAGGAGTCAAAGTCATAGGGGTGGGGGAAGAGGGTGAGAAAAAGGGGAGGGATGGAGGATGGGGAGAAGAGAAAGAGAGAATGGGAAAGGATGACGGGGGGAGAGAAAGGAGGGGAAAAGGAGAGAGTGGGATGGGGGAGGGAAGGACAAAAAGAGGGGGGGGGAAAGTGGGATAAGGGCGGTAAGAGTTCAATTTCAAGAGGCAAGAGAGAACTGAGAAGGGGAAGGGAGGGGAGAGAGGGGGAGGTCGGAGGGGGAGAGGTGGGATGGGGAGGTGAAGAAGGAGGGGAAATCATCGAGAAGTAAATAAGTTAGTAGCGTCCAAGTCTTCCCAGGAGGAGGAGGAGGAGGAGGAGGAGAAGGAGGAGAGAGAGAGAGAGAGAGAGAGAGAGAGAGAGAGAGAGAGATGAGGTGTGAGACAGACAGACACCCAGTTAGTAATTCAGGTTTGTTGAGGAAGTTCCCAGCTGTTTGTCGCACGGGATCAACTTGTGGTGGTGAGAGAGAGAGAGAGAGAGAGAGAGAGAGAGAGAGAGAGAGAGAGAGAGAGAGAGATTAATATTACGAATCAAAAGAAAATAATCATAAAGACTCTCCCATACCCTCCACACCCTCCGTCCATTTACCGCATACGAAAATATTAAGTCACTAATATGCTTAAAAGAAGCATTATATTCGAAACTGATATATTTTCACAACAAACATACTTTTAAACATATGGACAAAGTAGTTTAAGGTCAACATTTAAACATTCAGCACTGCAGTTTAAAATTCTTGTGAGTTTGGGAGACAATGGCGCGTTAATCCGATGTTAGGAAGTAAATAAAATAAATAAATACAAAAAAAAAATGAGGGGGAGAATTGACTAACCACAACATTAAAAAAAAAAAAAAAAGTAAAGTGTCGTATGCAAAATAAATCGCTAAGGAAGAGGTGTTAGGGAGCCTTGATAGCTAAAAAAAAGAAAGAGAGAAAAAAAAAGGGCTACAGACGAGCTCTCAACATAACTAAAAAAAAAATCCTGACGTACGAGACTGGGCCGATCAAAAAAAAAAAAAAAAGAATGAAAAAGAAAATCAAAATTAAGACAAAGAAACATATGAGGACGAACAATAAATAAATAAATAAATAAATGTTAAAAAAATAGTGGTCAAGGTGATGATGAGGCAAAAGGCTGAACGAAATGAACAGAACTATGACCGAAAAATTATGACTGTCTAAAATTCTCTAAAACATTTTGGGGTTTGACAGACGCACACTTGGTCAAATGAGAGAGAGAGAGAGAGAGAGAGAGAGAGAGAGAGAGGTAAGGGGTAAAAAGGTGAGGGAAAGAGGGGTAAGAGGGTGAGGGGGAGGAAGTTAGGGAGTGAGATAGAGAGAAATGGGGTGAGGGAGGGGGTGAGGGGGATAAAGAGGGGAAGGGTGGGGTGAGGGGTGAATTATTTAGCTAGGCTCGTGGCTGTAAGTGGTCTCTTTCTCTCTCTCTCTCTCTCTCTCTCTCTCTCTCTCTCTCTCTCTCTCTCTCTCTCTCTCAGGAATGGGGTGCTTGAGAGAGAGAGAGAGAGAGAGAGAGAGAGAGAGAGAGAGAGTCATTTTGGCATTGTTTTCTCCCTCATTACCTGTGGCTAGTGAGAAGGAATGAATGAAGGAAGGAAGGAAAAAAGGAAGGAAGAAAGGAGGAGGGAAAGAAGGTAGGAAGGATGGAGGGAAGAAATGAATGAAGGAAGGTAGGAAGGGAGGAGAAAAGAAGGAAGCGGATGATGAAGAAAGGACGAAAGAAATGAAAGGGAGAGAGAGAGAGAGAGATGAAAAAGAATAGAGTTAGGTGGACAGGCAGGACAACCAAGGTAAGGGGAGAGTGAGAAAGGAGAATGAGGGTGAAGGAGGAAGAAAAGAGAGAGAGAAGAAAGAAGGGTGTATAGGAAGAAAGTGGATGGAAAGAATGAGAGAGAGAAGCATGAGATATGGAGGAAGAAGAGTGAGAAGGAGAAAGGAAATGTGACTGAGAGAGGGGAGGGGAGGTGAAAGAGGGGAGTGAAAGACGTGACAGAGTTGTGAGAGGAGGAGGAGGAGGAGGAGGGGTAACAATAGGCAGACGATGGGCTGAGGGGTCATTTTAGGTCACTTTACCTTATATGGCCAGATGTGACCCTCTCTGGCAGGAGAGGGGTGAGTGGGAGGGGGAAGGAGAGGGGAGCATGCGGTGTAGTGGAGAGGGGAATAAAGGAGGGAAGATGAGAGTAGGTGGTATAAGAATGAAAGGGGAAGATAAAAGGACGGGGTTAGAAGGGGGGAGGAGATGAAGAGGAGAAGATGGAAGGAGAGGAAGAGGAGAATGGGAGCAGAGTGAGAGGAAATGGGGAGAAAGAAGGAAGAATAGAGAGGGGAGAATAGAAGGGAGTAAGAAGGGAAAAGGAAAGGAGAAGAAAGGGAGGAAGGTGAGAAGAAAGGAAATAGGGGAAGGAGAGAGGAGGGGAGAGGTAGAGCAGTGGGAGACAGCAAGGTGAAGAAGGGGGGAGAGTGGGAAAGAAAAGAAGGGTGGGGAAAATGAAGGGACGATCAGGAGAGGGGAGAAGAAGTACTGAAGGAGAGAGAGAGAGAGAGAGAGAGAGAGAGAGAGAGAGGAAGGAGGGAGGAGGGAGAGAGAACGGGAAAGGAGAGCAGGAAGAGGAGTTATCAGAGTGGAATTAAAACATCATCGTACTGAAGGGGTTAATGGAAATTCAAAATAATAACATAAGAATATTGTGTTGCAAAATTAATAATTCTATCATCATTTTCATATCCAATACATTTTCCGCTACTTCCAAATCTTCCATTAAATCCAGCTAAACTTGATCGCGTCTGGGTTGGTATAATCAATTTTGTGCTACTTCCCAAACGTTCATTTAATCTCGATAATTTTCGTGTACTCCCAGCAATTCAATATTAACGCTTATGATAAAGATTTCCCTTAATCTGGCCTATTATTCCACCATGTTCACTCAGACACACCGTTTTTATTCCATCTACATCTAGCATTTTTCTTGCATTGACTTTATTGGTCTTCCTTCAGCACGTATACTGTCTCTTGTACCGGTTTTATTGCATCCAACTACATTACTATAATTTCCACTTATGTTTTGCCTTTACTTCCACTACACTCATGGAACACGTCTCATGTTTTGTAATACCCACACTCAGTAAGTTCAATATTTCTTGCCTCTTCTAATTGTAATATTTATGTATGAGATGCGGTATAACTTCACGGATTTCGAATATTTTCATTATCACTTAATTTGACCACCGTTTCTCCTCGACCTGTAGTTCATTCACCTTAACTTGGCTCAGATTTTCGTCCTTGTGTAGCTTATTTTCCGAAGTTCAAAGGCAGAATAGGACTACACTAGGGCTCTACATCCTTTCCATAGCACTTCTTTGTGACTAGCACCACACACTGTAGCCAGTCTCTTGTTACAGCTCGTTACTCAAGATGGGAAGATGCCAATTTTGCGCCAAGTTAGAGTGAACAGAGTATGGTACTGTTTCATTCTTGTATTTATCTTTTTCTCTTTATTTTTTAATGCACAAAAAAGGAACCAAAGACTGAGAACCTACAGAAGTCGACCAGGCTAACACACACACACACACACACACACACACACACACACACACACACACACACACACAAACTGAAAAAGAGAGAGCCATTTTTAAAAAGTTTCGTTCATTCCGAGATGCTTATATACTTAGGGTCATACCTTTAATTCTATCTGTCTTTATATCTTCATCTATTCTTATCTATCTATCTTTTCACATCTCTCGTGTCTCCTCTACACTTGCAGTCATATCAGTCGTTTTATATATATTTTTACTTATTTTTTTTTACACATCCAGTCATATCTCTTACTATATCTGAATCTCCTCTGCTTCCAGATCATTATGCTGATTTTTTGTAATGTGGTTTAGCTTGTAAACTTTACTCTTATCTGATTATCCTGTCTGTTCTTTTTCCAGTGTTCTTTATATCAACAACTATCTCTATAGCTATGTATGTATGTATGTATCGGTATGTATGCATGTATGAATGAATAAATGTATGTATGTAAGTGTAAGTATATTAATGTCTGTGTAGTTTTTTTTCCCTCTGAACCACCCACATATTTTCTCCCTCCTCCAGGCGTCAGGAGGCCGAAGACCGCGAGGCAGAACGTCACGCCACGAACCGCCTGATGCTGGGTATATCCCCCGAGAGCAGCGACAAGCCCCTCTACCCCACCTCACAGGACACCACACTCACGCCCCTACCCTCCGTCCAGGTCCAAAACTCCAGCCCCTCACTCCCGGCTGTGTGAGGGGCAGGGGAAGAGGAGGGAAGAGAGATAGGGGAAGGAGGAGAGAAGCGGGATAGGAAAGGAAGAAAGGGGAGAGGAAGAGAGAAGAGGAGTAAGGGAAGAAGAGTAGGGGAGAAGAAGAGAGAAAATGGATAGAGGATAGGAAGAGGATGAGCAAAGAGAATAGGAGGAGAAAAGGAAAGGAGTGGAAAGGAAGGAAAGAAGTGAGATACGAGGAAAAAGGGAAGGGAGAGGATGGGATGAAAGAATGGTATGGAAGGGCAAGAAAAGGAAGAGGAAAGACTGAACTGAGGGAGTAGAGAAGAAAGACTGGAAATCAAGGAAGGAAGGGGCGACTAAAAAGAAGATCGGGAAAGAGATGTTAAAAAAGAGGCGAAGAAAGAGAGAGGGAGTGGTCAGCAAGGAAGAGAGCAGCGTGTACTATGGAGATGGGGACGGTGAAGATCAAGGAAGGAATGACAAGAGAGGAAGATGAAGATACTGGAAGGTATATGGGAAGAGAAACATGAATAAAGAAGGTAAGGAATGATGATAAAAGTATAGGAAGGAAGTTGGAAGAGAGGAAGATGAAAATAAATGAGGATCTGAAAAGGGCAGAGAAGACACAGGAAGAAGAAACTGGAAAGGAGACAAAAGACGAAGAAGGAACAGAAGAAAGAAAAGAGGAGGAAAAGGCGAAAGGGATCCTAAACTCTCGACTCAACAGGAAATATAAATAGTAACATAATCCTCTTAACCCTTTGACTGCGGAGGAAAAAAATAAATAAATAAATCTGCCTAGTTAGAACAAATTACAGAGTTCTTAGTTCATGGGGGGGAAAAAAATAGAGATATGGGATTTTAATAAATTTTTGGCAATGTTTGAATTCTCTAAGCTTTAAATAAAATCATCTGAAATTAACCAAAACTTAACACCAAGCCTTTTGCAGCCCAGGGGTTAAGAAGATCCACGAAACACGACAACAACAACATCAAACACTGACAGCAAAGAACAATAACAAACTCTCTAGCGAACCAATATAAATAGTGATGACGAAACTAACTTATAGAATTCTGTGGTGATAGCGTAGCGTCTAGTGTGTATATATATAAAAAAAATGACCGAAAACAAACGGATTAGTAATGTTTAAGTGAAAGTGCGTGTGCAATTTTGTTCAAAACGAAATGCCGTACTTCAGGGTCATGGTTGGAAAAAAAATAATAATAGAATAATAAAAGAAGAATTTGAAGAGTTACAGCGGCATATGGATAGTGTGTTTACGGTGACGATTGAACAGTTTGGGCCCGACTTGGACTTTCCTTATAGATTTTACCTCTTATCCCGTTCTATATAGCCTCATCAGGAGCTTAGAGGCATGGGTCTACGTTACTCAGTCCAGAATTCTGAGGCGAGTCACCAGTCCCTCTTTCCTGAGCAGCATTACATGAACAATAAAACTCAATCTCCCTTTGCCTTAAACCTCAATCGGACGCATCCACTCTGAGCGCCTGAACCCACTAAACAACAAGGCGTCTTCCCAGTAAACACACTGTCCACATGCCGGGTGTGGCTCTGAATTGAACAGCACTGTGAAAGCAAAACAATAAAAACAGCTTGTACAGACCTTAAGTTCATAACGTACCTGTGAACATGTGTGTGTGTTCAGTGCAAGGTGTTCATAGATAGATTTTGAGGACTGAAACTTCACAACCCCCCCCCCCTTGCCAGTTAGCCCTAAACCACTTCACTCCAATGACGTGTTCTGTATTTAATTCTTGTCACCTTCAGAGGATTTTTATTCATCGTGAGGGAGGGGGCGAAATTAGCACCCACAAATTAATACTCCCCCCCCCTCCCAAAGTTCGAAAAATCACCAGTGGGTAAGATGAATGAAGTATACACATCATCGCAGTGAAGGACCAAAAAAAAGTCCCATTCACCCCCCAAAAAAAGTGAAAATACCAGACCCAAAAAACCCGAACTGTAATAATATGTAAGTTTTTGCGAAGGGACAGGAGATGTATTGGCCACTTCACTACGAGACGCCATAAACAGAAAAATGTAGTCTAATGTTAACAAAAAAATAAATAAATAGATAAAGAGGCTGATGATATTTCTGTTCCGTCTCGTCAAACTGGAACTGAAAAAAAAAAATCGTCAGGTGGAAGCAAGAATAAAGATTAAAAAAAAAAAAAAATCGATCTCTCGTTCACAAAACTGATGAAGCTCAATTTTTTTTTTTTTTTATCAGTCAATGGTGTTCTTCTTGTGCTGAAAATAAATTCGTGATGCGACAGTAGGAATAAATTAGGGAAAAAAATCTTGCACTGGGAATATAAGTACCTGGTGACAAGAAAAAATTGAAAAAAAAAATCACTATTAAATTAAATGATTTTTTTTTTTTACCGAAGGCCTTTTTGTGAGCTGAAAATAATCATCCAAATGAAATGAAATAAATAATAAATAAAAGAGGCGTGCTCGTAGTGAAGGGGCTAACCTGTGTAGCTCAGCAGTGATAAACAAGAAGTATTACTCTTAGATGTTCAGGAGGTAAACAAACAAACAACTTGCCAAACTCCCACTCTCGCTTGTTTCCCCGTCTTGCTATTTCTTGCTTTGTTTCATGGAGACCCTGGGTGTGAGGCGTGGAGGAGGAGGAGGAGGAGGAGGAAAAGAAGGAGAGAGAGGACGAGGAAAAGAAGGAGAGAGAGGAGGAGGAAAAGAAGGAGAGAGAGAAGGAAGAAAAGAAGATAAGAAGAGGGAGAGAAAATTATGGAAAGAAAAGGAAGAAAAGCAGAAAGGAGAAGAGGAGGAAAATGATGCAAAATAAGGAAAAAAAAGGAAGAAGAGGAGGAAAAGAAAGAAGAGGAAGAGAAGGAGAAGAAAGAAAAGGAAGAGAAGGAGGAGAAAAAAAGAAAAGGAGAGGGGTCAAAGGATAGAAAGTATGGAAAAAAGGAGAAGAGAACGATGTGAAAAAGAGAGGAAAGGAAACAGAGGATAGAAAAAGAGAGAAAAAAGTGAAAGAAAAGGAAGGAGGAAAAAAAAATGAATAGTGATGAAGTGCTTGCAAATGTGAAGAGAAGCAAAGAAAGAGAAGAAAAGAGTAAAAGTGAATATGGGGAAAATGAAGAAAGTGAATGAAACAATAGGGAAAAAATGAGGAAAATTAAGAAAATGAATGCCGGGTTGCCTGAGAAGTTTCTGTGTCACTAAAGGAATTACATTGTTCATGTGTAGCCTGAGGAAAGAGAAGAAAAATACCAACGGAGAAGAAAGAAGAGAAGACGAGAAGGAGGAGAAAGAGAAGACGAGAAGGAGGAGAAAGAGAAGACGAGAAGGAGGAGAAAGAGAAGACGAGAAGGAGGAGAAAGAGAAGACGAGAAGGAAGAGGATGAGAAGACGACAAGGAGGAATGTGAGAAAGAAAAGAGCAAGATAAAAAGTACAGGTTGTCACTGAGTAGTATTTGATGGAAGTATTGTATATTTCAGGGGGCTTCTGCTAATTGTATAAACAGTCACTAATGTTGTATCTCTCACTAGCAGGTCCTGAGATGTATAAACAGATAGTATTCCAGTGTGATTAGGAGACAGAATCAGTTTTAACCAAGTATGTGTCATTACCTCATTCACTAAGCTGACACCGTTTACATTTGAGTCAGACTACCTGCAGACGATTTCATTCAGCTTAGGAATGGCCCCGGCAGTGAAGGGGTTAACGAGGGCTTTGTCTAACCCCTCCATTAAAAAGCCTCCTCTACCATTAATAAAACCGTCTGGAGGTAGCATGACAAAAATGAAAATAACGTTTAGCGAAGCGATTACTGTTTTAGTGTTGAAAATTTTTGTTCTTGCCTAAGTTGCAGTATTTTTTCTGCCTTAAATCAGGATGCCAAATAAACGAAATACAGACAAACAAATACCACACCATTGATAAATCCAGATACACCAATTTACACAATTTAATTTCCAGATTCACTTATTTATGACCAACTCTCTATTGTATCTAGGGTCATTTTTCATCGGAAGGACAAGAAAAGGCGAAAGTAGAATGTCCGCATGTCTCTTATCCCTCCTGTAGAAAAAAATATCTTAGTTACGAAATAGGATTGATCGTAAGTTTGTCGTAAATCTCTGTTCAAATCTCTTAAGTAATGATAAAGACAGGGCTTTGTGGATAAATTTCGCAGTATGTATTCGGAGTGTGAGAGACGGGGTGAGTTGGGGGAAGGGCAGCGTAATGACAGGGGACAGGGAGACATGGAGGCGATTTGTCTGTGGCCACCCCTTACGGGATTAAGGCGTCTGGCTATAGATAGACAATATTTGGAGTATTAAATAAAAATGTTACCTCAGATTTGTAGGCCAATATAACTCTGTATTTTAAAGTATTACGGCATATACAGATATTTACTTGATATAGGACTGTATTTAAGTAGTGTATTCTGAGTTATTAAGGTTCAGAATATGCTTAACCTGCGACTGTGAGAAAATGTAACAGTGAATTTCAAAGCATAATGACACTTTGCATATTCTAATTCTGAGTCGGAGTGAATTCAGTATCATCACAGTATTATACACATTTTATTGAATCTGATATGAACAAATTTGTTATTATTATTATTATTAATATTATTATTATTACTATTATATTGTAAGTACTGGCTTTCTCCCTCCCTTCTCCAATCTCCTCTTCCTTCTTCAATCTTCCTGTCCTTCTCCTTTCCCTCTTTGTCCTCTTATCCCCCCTTCCTCCTCCTATCCTCCCTTCCTCTTCCTATCCCCCTTTCCTTCAGAACACCCTTCCTCCTGTCCCAGCGCGGCGTTCTGTCCCTTCCTCCTGTCTCTCCCTCCTATCCCCCTTTTCTCCTATCCCCCTTTCCTCCTATCCCCCATTCCTCCTTTCTTCTCTATTTTTCTATCCCCCTTTATCCTTTTACACGCGTATCTTTCCAGTATTATGGTACGGATATTAATTTGAGCCTTTAACAATATACCTCAGAAAATAATGATTGTTTACTCTTTATTTCTGAATGTAAACACCCCATTAAACAAATCAGGGTGACTCAACCGTGGTCTCGTGGATTTAGAGGGCTCGTTAGCACCTCTTCCTTTGCCATTTGTTTTGTTTATTACACTACTCTCTTCTCCTGATTCTCATATTTATCGTTTTATTAGTGACCCAAATTGTATATATAACACACAGGACATCATTAACTTATTAACTCGCAGAGGATGGGAAGCCAATTCACAGCTTTAAAATATCGCCTGCCATTAGACGCAGTAAAATACCTGGAATTTAATCTCTACCTGAAAGACTTGGTGGATTTTTTCTTTTTTCTTTTTCTTTTTTTTTTACCCTCTGGGAAGAGAAAATCACTTACAAGTTGAACGGAATCATCGGGCAGTTGTCCAAATAAAATAATTTAGTTATTTCCTGTCCCAAAGAGACTGGTTATAGAGAAGAATGGTTTCAAGATTTAGAGAATAGGAAGTCATTTCTAAGCTGAATCTACTCCAATAACAGTATTAAGAACAGGTAGATAAATAAATAAATCAGTAAACAAAGTAAAAAAATAATAAAAACAACTAATATTACTTCCGTCTTGAGAGGGTAAAAGTGAAATATGCAAACAAATTGGTAAGGAAGGGGCACCAGGGAGCCTACCAAGTCCAAGATACCACGGCCCCTATTGGACCCCCCCTCCCCACAGTGACTGACTTTCACCCCTTAGAGTCCATAGCATTGTGATGGGTGGGGTAGGTGGGGGTCTGGGTGACGGGGAGGGGTGGGGGACTGGGAGGCAGGGCGGGGGTAGATGAGAAGGGTGGATCAGGTAAATGCAAGGCTGAAGGAGAGTGAAGAAGGGTGGATGAAGGTGGATGCAAAACTGAATGAGAGTGGAGGAGGGTGGATCAGGGTGGATGCAAGGTTGAATGAGGGTGAAGGGTGGATGAGGGTAGATACAAGGCTGAATGAGCATAGATGACTGGATTAGAGTGGGTATGAGAGTAAATGAGTGGATGAGACGAGATGAGGGTGGATGAAGTTAAAAAATAATCCCAGGAAAGAAATAATATATGGATAAGGATGGCTGAGAGTGGATGACTGGATGAGAAGGAGGGTGGATGACTGAAAAAATAGCATGTATGGTTGAAAATGGATGAGGATGAGTAAAAAGCCTGGATGAGTGCGAGTGAAGAGTGGATGTAGATGGAGATGGACAGATAAACAGATGGATGAAGATGGGTGTGGGTGGATGCCGATGTGTGGATGACAAAAGACGAGAGCGGACAAGAAATTAATAAAGATGGACAGAGGTGGGTTAAAGTGGATGAGGATGGATGACGATGGATGAAGATGGGTGAGGATGGATGAGGATGGGTGAAGATGGGTGAACGAAGGCTGAATACTGACTGAAGGTGACTGATATAATGTGAATAAGAAAGGATGAATGAGAATAAAAATAAATACGAGAATGAATCAGTGAATGGATGGTGATGAATAAGAGGTTGGTTGACGATATGGATGAGGATGGATAAAGGTGAATAAAGGAACAACAAAGACAAGGATGAGACTGAATGGAAATGAATAATGACGGATGAACTAAAAGGCGGATGGGGCCGATGAGAGGAAGGCTAAGGATGTGGATATCAGAGTGGATGTGGGTGTGTGGATATGGAACTCCAAACGTCACTGCTGTCATAAAAACTGGTTCCCCCACACTAGGATCTCTCTCTCTCTCTCTCTCTCTCTCTCTCTCTCTCTCAAAAAGTGAAAATCCCAAAGTGAATGTAAGATGCAAAAAGAAGGATGTAAGAATAATTAAAACAACAGGAGAATTAATTTAAAAAAAATCAGGTTAAGATGACAAAGGCTCGTATTTTCGTCGGGTAAGGATGCTCCCTAACACCTACTCCTTAGCGATTTATGTTTGGATATGGCTGGTTAATACTGCTTTGTACGTTATATATGCAAAGTATGATTATATTGGATGGATTTAAGGAATACAGACGAGTACAGCAAAGTGTAATAAGTAAAATAAATCACCTACAGAAAGATGTTAGGGCCAAGGTATCACGGGCTTCTTCATGTTGCGAAAAACTAACGACAAGGAACTAGGCACAGGTAGCTTGTTTCCGGGTACCAAGTAAAAGGGTGTAGGTGCCGGGTATTGAGGAAGTTAGGTATCTAAGCCTCTATACAGGTTCTATATGGTTTAAAAGCTAGAAGAGGAACTGGGATTTTTTTTTTATATACTTTTTTTAGCTCTCAGGCTCCCTTGACTCACTCTCAGCTGAATAAAATCGTTTGGCAGAAGCTAGAACAAAATACCAGAGTTGTTCCGTACATAAAAGGGTTTGTAGGTACGTTGGTATTAGGTATTAGGAAGCGGTATAAGTATTGCGTGTTTCCGGGTACAACGAAGACTAGTTGTGGCACTGGGTAAGATGGTGGGGGTTGGGGAGAGGAGGGAAAAGGAGGGAGGGGGAGTCAGGTGGATGGGGAGGGGGTAGGGATCAAGAAGGAGAAGGAGCAAGGGGATTCATGGGGGAGGCAGATCGGGAAAGGGGAGGGAGAGGGAAAGTAGGTGAGAAGGGAAGAGGGAAGGATGGGGGGAAGGGTGAGGAGGGGGAGTAGGGGGTAGGGTGAAGTACAAGGCGTTACCAGGGCATTGTATTCCTCTTATCACGATCCAAACCCCTTTTCTTCCCGATTGAATTCGCTCTATGTTCAGGACGCGACCGACAGCATTGTGACTTACCAATTACGGGAGTGGCATTGTGGGCAGGAAAAAGGGGGCCCAAAGACGATTTAATAAGGCCTCTTTGACTTGGTTGGAGGGGTTGGGAGTGGGGTTGGAGGGGGGGAAGGAGTGACGGAGATGGGGAGGTGTGGGGGAGAAAGGGGTGACAGAGTGGGAATGGGTGGGGAAGAAAGGGGTGACAGGGATGGGGAAGGGGTGAGGGGTGACAGATGAGAGGGAAGGGGGAGACAGGGAAGAAGAAAGGGCGGTGAGAAAGAAGTGACAGGGAAGGGGAAAGGAGGGGGAGAAAGGGGTGACAAAGAAGGGGAAAGGAGAGGGTGAGAAGGGAGAGAGGGAGACACGGGGGAAAGGGCTGGTACAGGACGAGAAAGAGATTAGGGGTAGGATTTAGAGGAAGGTTTTAGGGGTAGAGGTAAGAGGAAAGACTGAGGGAAAAAAAAGTGAAGGTGGACAGGAGGGACTGAAGAATGGGGGTGGAGGAGGGGGTAAGGGAGAGAACTGTATAGGGGTGTAGCAGTAGATGAGGGGAAAAGGAGAAAGAGAAAGAATATTAGAAGATGGGGTAAGGGGGAGAATTAGAGGAGGCGGTAAGAAGGGAGGGGGGCCCCGAGGGGAGTTGTGGTAGAAAAGGAAGGGAGGGAGAACTATTACAAAGACGGGAAAGGCCTTAAATTATAGACCCGCGTTCACTATTATTCTCTTGGCTACGTTGAATGCAGACTTTTACCACTGAGGCGTTGCGGACTGAAATGTACGCCACGTTGAAGGTAACTCCGTGTATACCTCACTGAATATTATATATAGAACGCTGAAAAATAAAAAATATATAACGTTAAATGTAATGTATAATACGCTGCATAAGAATCATGTATACAGCACTCACGACAGAAGTACCGCTATGAAGAAATACTGTAGAGGTGACTTTATATGCATGACAAGCTGAAAGAGGGCTATGGAAGATGATGACGAGGAGAGGAGAGAGAAGAGTGAGGAGAAGAGAGAAGAGTGAGGAGAAGAAAGGAGGAAACTTAACAGAAGAGGAAAGAAGAGAGAGGAAAGAAAAGAAGAGAGAAGGACGATTAAGAGCAAAGAATCAAGGAAAGAGAGAGAGAAAAAAAAGAATGAATGTAAGTGAGAAGAAGAAAGACCGACAGAAAAGTGAGGAATAAAGAGAAATCGGAGTTAGTATGATAAGAACAAAAAGGGAACAGCAGAAAGAAGAGAGAGAAAAGTGAGAGAAAAAAGAGGGAATAATGATAAGAAGAAAGAAGATAGTAGAGAGAAGAGACAGGAGAGTAAGACAGAAAAGAGGGAACATGATACGAAGAAAGAAGAGAGGAGTGGGGAGAAGTGTGGAAAGAAGACGAGAGAAAAGAGGGAATATGATAACAAGAGAGAAGAGAGTGGCGGAGGGAAGAGAAGAGAAGAGAGGAGAGGAGAAGATAGTTGAAGGAGGAGGGAGAGGAAAGGTAGGGATGCGGTTCAGTTACGTCTCTCTTGGCGATATAAACAACACAGCGTAAGGCTTGACTCAGCATTTATCACACTGGACAACTGACCCTTAGAGGCAACACACAGACATACACTCAGCAAAGAGAGAGAGAGAGAGAACAACCAATACAGAGACTGAGGACATAGATACAAGAAATTACAAGCAACATACAAACAACACACACAGCACATGGAGAAAACTGACAACACAAACACACAACACATAAGCAACAAACTAAAACACACAAACACACATAGTACACACAGAGAACGAATAACATGTACAGAAAACAACAGAACATTCAGCATACAAGAATACACACACACACACACACACACACACACACACACACACAAACGAGACACAGACACACAACAAAGAGACAGAGACACAGTGAACACAAGCAAGATGTATATAAAAGATGGCGGGGGTGGGGGAAATTACTGGAACGCAAAGAGGCGAGGAGGATGGTAAAGAAAGGCAAGAGGAAGGGTGAAAATAATAGAAGAAAGCAGACAGGAAGGAAGGAGGAAAGGTGGTAGAAGAAGGAAATCAGGAAGAAAGGAACGGAGAAAATCAGAGAGACGATAGCAAGGGAAGGAAGGAAGGAAGGAAGAGGGAGAAGGCAGGTGAAAGATGAAGGAGAGACGAACCGTATTATCTGTAAATGTCTCAGTGCGTCATAGCTTCCCCTTAATTATGTTCCAGTTCAGGGTACCACGTAGGGGAAAAAAAAAGTGAAAAAAACAACTCTGAGGACTTAAAACACACACACACACACACACACACACACACACACACACACACACACGTCTCTACATGGTGAGAGATTTTTTGTTTTTCGTGACATGTTTAAAAAATTATAATGTATGTAAAGAAAAAAAAAACATCCACACCCACGGCTTCCCTCTTTCTCCCAGCACAGCACTCGCATTTTTTTTTTTTTCATTTTCATCTTTAATTTGTCTCCGATTTTCATAGTTTCTGATTTTCCTAAACTTTATTATCAATTCCCATTTTTTTTTATAGTAATTTATAGTTTCCCTCCATTTTCTCCAATTTTCGAGTTCTTTCATACTTTTATCTTTTCCATTTCCATTTTTAAAACATTTTCTTCTATTTATCTCTAAGTTTTTCCAGTGTTTTTACAAGTTTTTTCCCATTCCATTTTTTTTTTTAACTTAATCCCTACCTATTAATATACCCAGCCATTTTTTGAGGCATTAAAGCACCAGTTGTTATCACTTAGACACCAAGTTTTATATTTTTCTTAAGAGTTTTTGTATATCTCTGTAAGATTTGTGTTTTCCATTGGGTTTTTGTTGTATGATGTGTGAATGATTTCCCTATATCATAAGAAAAAAAGAAGAGAAAAATAAATAAAGTTGCTCATAGGTTCGGTGGGAATTAGGACTGAACGAAGATTGTCATTTCTTTTCGGTAATCCTACTAGTAAAAAAAAAATATTATGCTATTTTTATTGATCAGTAAAATAAAGTGGTTTCGTTTCATATTTATTGGTGTATCTTTTATTTATGACTAACCTTAAACTCAAAATAATGTAATATATTTCTGAACTGAGCGAACGAAAAGGAAATTACACATTAGTATTGGAATAGTAAGTGTAGCGCAGTCTTTCAAAAATCTTCGTCTTTTTTTTTTTTTTCAGGATATTAAGCACTGAATCATGGTAACATATTTCTTTTTCTGAACCCTACCTCACCCCATCCATAGGCGGGAGAAGAGGTTGGGATGATGATGATGATGATGATGGTATTTTGTTATATGTGCATTTCATCTGTCACATGGAGGGGAGGGGGAGACGATGGAAGGGGGAGGCAGGGGGAGGATTGAGGTGTAGGGGAGGAGGGGTAAAAAGATCAAGAATTCTGGTTACTGCTGAGACTGAGCTAATCTGAAAGACTGATCTAAGGAAGCATGGAGACGGTATAAATTTAGTAGGATATAGTCAACAGGGGGAAATCATTAAACTACGATAAGATTGGGAAGACACTTAGAGGGAAAGTTTTGCCTCTGTTACAGCTAGACGAGGTATAATACAAATACTGTTTTATCTCTGACTGACAGGGTGATTCTCAAAAAAAAAAAAAAAAAAAAAAAAATCTTGCAAAGGTCAATGTGCATCCAAAGCAAAGGTTTTTTTTTTTTTTTTTTTTTTTTTGATAGCTAAAATTTCTCTCGGCTAATGATAATCGCCTTGTGTTTCCTTGAATAAATTCTTACGTGGACCCAAAGCAGCGAAAAACAAGAAAATCTGATAATTCTTCCCCACCCCGGCTCAGAAAAAGTAAAGACGATTATACTGTACAAAATATATTTCTAAGATCGAGTGCTTTCGTGGTTTCACTCTCTCCCTCCTCCCTCCCTCATCCATGTGCACCTGACCCTCCCTAGTGCCAGATAAGGTCAGGTTAGGTCAGGTCAGGGTGCTCCAGGCCATGCTATTTCTGGTTAATTTATTTCGTCAAAATAGTTTAGATACTTCCTGTCAGTGCCCAAGATTATTTTGTCCAATGTTCTTTAATGACAAATGTTTCTTGATATTTCTGTTAATATTAAAGTGTTTTTATTTGTTTTATAATTGTGTCAACTAATTTTACAGTACTCAGTTTTTTATGTCACAGTATTCTACATTTCTTCCCTAACCATGTGACTTTTTTTACGTCAACTTGTACCAGCTTGTATTTTCCCGATAAAGTGATCTAGTTATTACCTTACTGTGTTTAAATACCTACGTCTATGCCAAACTAATTTTTTTCCATTAAAGAGTTCAAATTTTTTTCGTGTAAAAATGTTCCATTAATTTTCATAACAGTGTTTTGAAGGTCAGTTTTTCAGGTAAACTTGTTTCTTATTTAGTGTTCTAGATTTTTTTTTTTTCTGTCAAGGTGTGTAAGTTAATATGAAATTGTTTAGATACGAGGATTTCTTTATGTCACTGATCTAAATATTTTATAATGCTAATTTGATCTAGATTTTCGTGTTCAATTGTTCTAAACATTTTATCATTTCACAATGCATCCAGTTTTTTAATGTAAAAAAGTTGTTATGGGTCTTTTTTGTCATGTCGAAATATGTTATGCAGTACTTTTTTTTTGTCAAGATGAATTATTTCTTAGTTCAAAGTGTTGTACAATTTTTCACCACTAAAAGTATTCGTCACCTTTCCTCTGACAAAATGTTCTTACTATTTTCAAACATTATATACTGTATTATGGTAGTATATTTTAGGTCAATGCATCTCTCCCCTCCCTCCCTCCTCTCCGATCCCCCACGTCCCCCTTCTTCTTATCCCATCCCCCACGCAATCCCTCCCTCCTCTCCCACTCCCCAATCCCCCCTCCCCATTATCCTGATCACTTTAGAATGAGGGCTGTGTTGCTCTTTGTGATGTGTTCTTTTGCGCTGGTTTTCTGTTCCTTTGCGCTGGTCACATTTGTATGACATCCCTACACTTCCCTTCCCTTCCCACCCCTCCCCTCTCCCCTTCCCCCCACCACCCCATCCCACCACCTGACTGACTGCAATGGATGTGTGTTTATGTTGTTTTTAAGCCGTATTTTATTGTGCTTATTTAATATTACTGTCTTTGCCTCTCCCCCTTCCCTTCCCTTCATCTTTACCTTCCCTCCTCTCCTCCCTTCCCCTTCAGAATTTCCTCCCCTTCCCCTTCCTCTCCCTCCCTTCTTTCTCCCCCCCAGCCTCACCTAAACCAGCCACCTAACTGACTAATTGTGTGTTTATTTGTGTTGTTCTATTGTTGTGTTGTTTCTCCCTCCCTCACACACACACCTTAGATGTTAGGAGCCCTTAGGGAGTTTAGGTCGTGTCCTTTTCAAGCTTGTAAATAATGGTCTTTGTAATAAGGAAAAAAACGCAAATAAAGATGATGGTTGTTTGATTTACCCACCTTACTAGAGGACAGGAAGCCATGTTTAATTAAGCTCTTCGCTATGATGACGTCTTAATTCTATTCATGCTGCCTCCAGACGATTTTATTCAGTCCAGGTAAATCTTTTCGAACTGGATTAAATAAATGCAGTCTTCCTTAAGCCAGTCACATCTACGGCGCTTTTCTAAGAAGAATACTATCACCAGAGAGTCATAAGAAGAAAATATAAATAACATCAACAATATTCTACCTTCAGACGATTTTTTCATCTTCAGTGAGGCGTCTCGTAATGAAGAGGAAATGGGGTTAATTCCTTCACTAAGTAACCATAAAAATGATAAAATCGTTGTGTGGTAGCAGGAACAGAATAAAGTGTCTACGTAGCGAAGGGGTTAAGTCGCTTGATAACTGGGAGAATGAAATGCAAGACTCCTCACTTCCTGAATGGGTTACGCCGATACTCCTTTTACCTTACCTTGACCCAGATTTTCGTCCCTATGCAGCTTATTTCACGAAGCTCCGTGGCAGAATCATACTATAGCTCTCCATTCTTTCCATAGCACTTCTTCGTGACTAACATCATTTTCTAGTGTTAATATATTACTACAACTGAGCATTCAAGGTGGCGAGAGGGCAAATTTAGGCCAAGTTAGTGTAAAAGAGGTATAGCGGCAGAGACATAGATCATACAGATTTTACGTTCCTACGGTACATGAAAAAAGAAGAAAAAAAAGAAAGGAGAGAGATCAAGAAAGAGATGGACGTATAACAGAGATGTGTATGAGGCAGGGTGACTTGGAATGGCGGGGGGAGGGGGAGTGGAAATGAGTGATGATAGAGAAGCCTGGAAATATTTCTGTCGCGTACACCCTGGATGAACTCTGGGATTGGGCGTGAGGCAAAAGACAGACGGATATAGGAAGAGACATGTTCTGCGTGGGAAATTAATAAATAATGCGAGATGGACACTGATAACGCTGACTGATCGGGCCACGCAACACAAGGGAACACGCCGAGTGGAATGGAGGAGGAGCGATATATATATATATGGACCAGATCTTGTCCTCGAAGGAAAAGGAGAGGGACAGCCAGAATTAACCCTTTCCCTTGCTGGAGATGTACGAATGGAGAAGAGGCGAAATAAATACAGGTAGACATAGATTAACTGGTAGACTGGTAAGCAAACAAACAGAAACGTATAAACACTGCCAGATAGATGGATAAGTAGATAAACAGACACATAGATCAAGTGACATATAGAACATCAATACACTTTTCTATACCCAGTGAGGAATGAAAGAAAAAAGAAGATACGAAACTAAATGGAGAAATGAAATGGACAGGAGAGGCATTTGTCCTGCAGTGATTTGTCTCAGTTTGATGATGATGATGATGATGATGATGGACATATTACTGTTGCTCCTGATGATGATGATGATGATGATAATGATGATGGACGTATTACTGTTGCTCCTGATGATGATGATGATGATGATGATGATGATGGACGTATTACTGTTGCTCCTGATGATGATGATGATGATGATGATGATGATGATGATGATGATGGACGTATTACTGCTGCTGCTGCTACTCCTGATGATGATGATGACGATGACGAAGGATCTGGTGGTAAATGGTCGTTATGCGTCCCACATCTGATTAATCTATATGGTTCTCTGCTATTATATATCACTGAGGGGAAACACTGAACCTAAGAATGAAATATACAGGCTGGTCCATATATAACGCTCCTCTCCCACTCCACTGGCCGATTTCTTGTGTGTCTATCCTGCATCCTTTATTGTCCTACTTCCACTGCCACACCCACGCCCACACCTCCAGACATAAGGTACGGCCAGGGGAGGTTCCGCTGGAGCGCTATTTACGGCCCACCTTGTACACAGCAAAAAAATATGTGCAATTAAAAAAAGATATATAGCAAAATACTTTCAGATTATAACCTCTTCACTACCAGAGGTCTTTTACAAGCGAAATGAAAATCGGTTGACAGTAGCAAAATTGTACTGTATACCCAACACTAAAGGCGATCCAGTGCTCAAGGGACTGTTACACCTGCAGGGAACAGTGCAAGGGGGTGACGCAGTTTAGTTCGGTTTGTCTGTCAGTCTTTCCTCCTGCCTGTCCGTTGGCAAGATTCAGGAAAAAATATTGGGAGGACCTGGATCAAATTCTTCTTAATGACTGAGGACCATTTGAGGTACAGGTGATTGGATTTTGGTCGAAAAAGGTCACAGGTCACAGGTCAAGAGGTAGGTTACCTCCAACATTCTGGTCCGATTTTGACCAAACTTGGTGCAAGAGTTATGGGACAGGATAGGATGAAATCATTCGTTTTTTTGAACAGTCAGTCTGAGGTAAAGGTCGTACAGCAGGGATATAAGCTCGGCCCTTTAACTCAAATAATTTTTTCTCGATTTAGACCTACCTTGGTGGAAGTGTTTAAGGTTGGCCAGGAATGAAGCGATTATATTTTCAGAACATTAAGTTAAATCTCAAGGTCACAGGGCAAGGTGAACTTAAACACTTCTTATTTGGGATTGTTTCTATGGTTTCTCACATTAAAGATTTCTCCTAATCTGTATAAAGGCGCTTGGCGGTAACATGAATGAATACCGTCCTGCTATCCATTCAACCCGGTGACATTTTTTTTTTTCATGTATGCTATGACCAGACGATTGTATACAGTTTTGAAGATTTTTTGAAAGGGTTACATATATTTTTTATTTACCACTCAATTCCTAGAGGTACTTCTAAAGCTGAATAAAATCGTCTGGTCACAGCCGGCTGAATATGAAAATCGTGTTATCGGAGTGAAGAGGTCGGTGGAAATTATGCATAACACCTTCACTATCACGAATCTTTCCTTAGCTGAGTAAAATCGTTTTGCGGTAGAAGTACGACATCTATAATACACTTTAATACTATAGAGGGTAATGATAATGAAGTGGGTGAAACATGAAACAAAACAGAGGTGAAAAATATACAGTAAATGGTAAAAGCGAAGAGAAGGTTTATTAGGTAAAAAGCACACTACTCACCACCTTTCCTTCCCATACTTTACCACAGACCTCTACAAACCACCATACCTGCTGACACACTCCCATATCTTCCTACACACACTACCACCATCCCAACGCTCATTTCCATATTCCTTTGTATTTAGCACCCATCTTGCACCACTGCTATCATCCTTCTACATACTACCAGTTTTCTCTACACACTACCACACCTCTCTACACACTACCAGGCATCTTCTACACACTCCCATAACTACCTAACATCCCGCATCACCCCTCTGCATACTACCATTTTCTCACACACTGCCAGACTTCCCTATCATCCTTCTACACTCAAGCAAATACACACTACAGCAATTCTCTACACGCTAACACATATTTACACACTCCAACATTTTCAAGAGTCCTTCTACACACAACCAGTTTTCTCTGCACACTACCGCACCTCTTTATACACTATCGAACAACTACTCACTCACGCAACTCGGTCATCCTCCCACACAATACCAATTCTCTCTACACACAACCACGCCAATCTACCTACAACCAACTTTCGTCCACTCCCACACCTCCCTATTATCCTTCTACACACTATCAATTCTCCCTACACACTACCATACCTCTCAACATGCAAACACATTTTACGCATTCCACAAGTCTCAACATACAGGAACTACCAAATATTTTTTTCACATTTCACAACTTCCTACACACTACTAAAAATCTTCTACACACTACCCAAAATTTTCTACACACTCTTCAGCTTTCTACACACTACCAAGTACCTTCTACACATTCCTCAACTCTCTACACACTACACCGCCATTATGTACACTACCAAACACTTTTTGCACAATCATACACCAACCCATCGTCCCTCTGCATACTACGAATTTTTTCTACACACTCAACGGCTCTCTACACACTACAAAACTCCTTCTACACACTCCTACACCTCCCTACACACACTCTCTGGCCCTCGGGAAGGAGTGAAGGAAGGGGGGGTGTACCACGAGAGACCTAGGGCATCGTGTAGCTGTGAGGTCCCTGTTGAGCTGACCATGCAAGATGTAGGTAGTCTCTCTCTCTCTCTCTCTCTCTCTCTCTCTCTCTCTCTCTCTCTAGTTTTGATCTTCTTTCTGTCTCATTCTATCTTGCTCTCTTGATCTCCCTCGCTCCAAATTCTTGTCTCTCTCATTTCGTATTCCTTTCTTCTCGGTTCCCTCAGGTCTCTCTTCTCTTTTCGCTCCTCTCTCGATCCATTCCATTCCTCCAAGCTTCCCTCTTTCCTGTTTCGTTGCTCCCCTCTTCCCTTTCAGCACTTTCTTCATTCCACTCTCGTCTACTTCCGCCTTTCTCGCTCCTTTCCCTTCCTCACTCCACGTCCTCTTATCCAGCCCTCCTCATGCCCCTTCTCTTGCATCCTCATCGCATCTATCCTCATTTCCTTCTCATCCTCGCTCATTTTCCCTTGCTTCTTTCTTTCCTTTTTGTATCGTTTCTCACTCTTCTCTTTTCTTTTAGCTCCATTTTTGCTTTCTCCTCTCTCTCTCTCTCTCTCTCTCTCTCTCTCTCTCTCTCTCTCTCTCGTCTCCCCTTGCTCAACCTTTCCATCTCCCCTTTCTTTCCCTTCTCTCTCCCCTCTCTTCACCCTCCTCTTTCCCCTCTCTCCAGCGCGTTTCCCCTCTTTCTCCCTCCACTCTTTCACAAAATCGCCCCCGTCTGAATCTCTGTTTTAGGGTGTTTTTCGGGGGGTCTGTGTTTGGGTTATTCAAGCGAGGGGTAAGTTTTTTTTTTTTTTTTTTGTACTTTTTTTTTTAGATTTTTTCACGTCTTGTCTGCTGAATTATCCTCGTTTTCGTCATACTTTTACCAATATACTAATGTTGCCTTTTTTTCTTTATTCTTGCTATCAACTGTCCATTTATTTATTTATTTATTAAAATAAAAAAAATAAAATAATTTTGTTTTACGCCAGGTATCCCCGAAGGGCTAAGGCGTTGCCCCTGGGTAGAGGACTTTTGGACTGAAGCGTGTAGCATTTTATGACCGGATGCCCTTCCTGATGTCTACCAATGACCCTTGGGTGGATTCGATCCTCCGACCCTTCGGTCAGAGAGGAGCACTCTAACCCACTGGCTATTTTGCCTAAGAGAACGCTTAGACGAGAAGATGTTAATGGAGGATATATATGTGTTTCTATCTGCTCGAAAAATCTCTCATGAGCATATTAAAATTATCTGAAAAGTGTGTGTGTGTGTGTGTGTGTGTGTGTGTGTGTGTGTGTGTGTGTGTGTGTGTGTGTGTGTGAGTGCGCGCGCGCACACACACACACACACACACACACACACACACACACACACACACACACACACACACACACACACACACACACACATGAACTCGGCTTCTATCATTTTCACACCTTTTTTGCCCATTAGTCCTGTTTGCGTTGTACTTTTAATTTCTTACTTAACGATAATAGAGTTCGTGAGTTAACAATCAATCTTCCGTGTGTCTCCGAGGTGCGTTCAGTGTGTTGGAATGTGCTTGGGTAAGAATTTCGGCATTTTTCATCATCTCTCTTTACAAATACTGATTCGTGAGGTGATGTTGATGTGTCGTGTGTTATATTAAATTATATCTCTGAGGCAATATTTATTTTTATTATTATTATTATTATTATTATTATTATTATTATTATTTTATTTGTGTCTTTATTAACTGATTTTGAGGTGAGAGGCTATTGCTAAATGAGAGGGTATTTTTCCCAATGAACTCTTTACTATTTTTATTGATTATTAACATGCAACTATAACTGGCTGGATGTCAGTACATCTCTCTGCCCCTGTCTCTGTCTGTCTGAACCTCTCTCTCTCTCCAACTACATTATTTTCCATTATTTCTCTTCTATACTCATCACCAACCTTTTTCAAGATCCTTAGAAACACACACACACACACACACACACACACACACACACACACACACACACACACACACACAAACAACACACAAACATTCCCCCCCCTCTCTCTCTCTCTCTCTCCACGGCAATACCAAGCCATTCCAATCCCGCAAGGTAGGTGTTATGAAAATACAATAAAGAATTAACCCAATTACCGCCGACCGTGGAGATTGCCCGCTGCCCAGACTCTTATTTTCAACACGGCGAAAAATACCCCCTCTCCCCCCACTCGCCTCCACCCCCTCTGTCTCCCCCCTCCTTTGCCTCTCTTTCTCTCCCCCCTCCTCCTTGACTCCACTCTCCTCTTCCTCTCTTTCCTCTCACTTTCCTCCTCTCTAACTTTTTCTTTGCGTCTCCTTCCCTCTCTGTTTCATCCCGTTTGTCTCCTCTCTTTTCATCTCTCCTCTTGCTTCTCTCCTTTCCACTTCTGTCATTCCTTCCCATACCTCTCTCTCTCTCTCTCTCTCTCTCTCTCTCTCTCTCTCTCTCTCTCTCTCTCTCTCTCTCTCTCTCTCTCTCTCTCTTTTCCTCCACCTTCCCTCACTCTTCAACACCCTTTTATCCCCATTTCCCTTTCGCTCTTTCCCCTATCCTTTCTCTCTGCCTCCTCTTCCTTACACCCAAGCCCTCTTCCTCCTTCCCTCCCCGGCCTTCTCTCCCTCTCTCTTCTCTCTCCCCCTTTCCCCCCTTCCCTCCCTCTCTCCCCCATCCGTCACAGTGAAACACGAAGCTTGATTATGGGCGACATCATAACAAACACACAACAATTACGCGCCGACAAGTTTCAGTGAGTTTTTCTTCGTCGAGGTGATGGTTCGTCAAATCCCACGGCTGCACGAAAGGAAGACGAGATGCGCAATAAAAAAACACGAGATGCGCACTAAAGAAACACCAGATGCGAGATAAAAAAACACGAGATGCGCAATAAAGAAACACCAGATGTGAGATAAAAAACACGAGATGCGCAATAAATAAACACGAGATGCGCAATAAATAAACACGAGATGCGCAATTAAAAAAAACACGAAATGCGAAATAAAGAAACACGAGCTGCGCAATAAACGCGAGATGCGCAATAAAGAAACACGATATGCGCAATAAACATGAGATGCGCATAAAGAAACACGAGATGCGCAATAAAGAAACACGATATGCGCAATAAACACGAGATGCGCAATAAAGAAACACGAGATGTGCAATGAAGAAAAAAAGTAAATAAAGCAGAGACGGAGATAAGGAAGAGGAAGTGAAAATTAAAGTACACGTCTTGTGATAAACGTGTATGACGTTATTTCTTTTACGTGGTTCATATAGAGAATAAGTAAATGAATAAACATAAACCCAGATATACGGAAGAGAAAGGGAAATTCAAGGTAAATTTAATCTGTGCTAATTTTATTCTAGGGAGAATATCTTATTTAAAAAAAAAAAAACACAGGTAAGCAAGCGTATGTGAAAATTAAAGAGCACCGAAAGAAATCTATGTAACTCAATAATAGGAATTTCTTATAAAAAGGTAAATAGAGCAGACAGACATAAAGACGAGAAAGTGAAATTAAGACAAAAACAATCTGTATTTCTTTCACGGCGAGAATAATTATATAAGGCACAGTAAGTGAAACTTAAAGGGCAGTATCTTAATTTCATAATGAAGAGAAATTCTCTTGAGCTTATGAGGGCTTTATTTTAGAAAGAACCTATATATATATATATATATATATATATATATATATATATATATATATATATATATATATATAGACACAGACGAAAGGAGGAGAAGTGAAAATTGAAGTACACCGCATCTCTGTTGTTTTTATTATTATCTTAATGGTAATTATTATTATTATTATTATTATTATTATTATTATTATTATCGCTACGCGTGGAAGAAACCTTCTTGTACGTGAATGACAGTTTTCTTGATGATGATGATGATGATGATGATGATGATGATGATGATGATGAGGAGGAGGAGGAGGAGGAGAAGGAGGAGGAGGAGGAGGAGTACGCTTACCTAGTTGGAATAAAGTGGAGGCGACTACAGGGTTTTCGATCCCGCACTATCACCATGGACGTAGGCAGATCACTCACCCTCAAATAATCTGGATTACTGAAGCCTAGCTACGGACCCTTACCCCTCCCACGGGACTCGATTAATTTTACCTGAAAATAAAAGAACAGAAAAGAAAGTAAATAATTTAAAATTAAAATATTACCATCACCTTAAGTAATTTTTTTATTTAACAATTGAATAATAATATAAAACATATCTCCAAAGTAAGCAGACTGCTTAATACCGTACGTAAAAATATCTCCCTATATTTTTTTTGTGTGTGTTAATATGGCTTAAAACAATCATTTCTCCAACGTGAATGCCGAGTTGTTGCAAAAGATTTACAATAGATTATGAAGCTAGTCACGAAAAAGTGCTATGGAATGGGTGTAAAGCTGATGTCTTCTTTTTCTAACAGATAGTTGCATGAAATAAGCTACAAACCGACGAAAATCTAGACGTTAATAAGAAATAACTCATGTACCTAAGATTTAAGTGGATCCATAAGAGCTACGTTATCCTAAAATACACCCCTAGAAATGAACGAAGAATAAAATATGATGAAGAGGAACAAGAAGAAGGGGAAGGAGAAACATGGTGATGAAGGTGAATAAGAAGAAAATGAAGAAGATGACTAAAATGCATCCTTAATATCTAAAAGAAACTGTTATATACCGTAAATCTTTAGTATTTCAATGACTTTAAATTACACATATAGATTTTTAAAAGCCCTAAAGCACATCATTACAATTTAGAACCAACCCTAAAGTACATCTGAAAAATTACATACTCCCCCCCCAAAAAAAAAAATATCAGCAATATGAGATGCAGTAAAAAAGAAAAAGAAAATGAAAAAAGAAAAAGGTGAAAAAGAAAAAGGTGAGATAAAGAGATGTGAATTCAAAACAACAAAAAACTGCATCTCTAAAAACCAACCGAACCCAAAAAACACGCTTATTGCACTTCATAGTTTCCCCCAAAATTTGAAATACGAACTTAAAAATAACGATACGTCCATAAAAATAATTAGCATCCGAAAATTTACATACTTTCCCAAAAATTCCAAAATTCTGAAATACACGGTGGGGTAATGAAGGGTGGACAAAGAGGTACGAATTAGCGGTTCCCAGGTGCACTCAAACAGCGGGAGGCTCACTAATTGACTCACCTGCCTGTCGTTACCTGAGGGGAGGGGAAAAGGTGTGTGAGTGGAGGGGGATGAAGGGGAGTGTCGTGGGTGTGTTAGTGGAGGTGTGTGTGGGGTGTGGAGGGCAGCGTGTGTGTGTGTGTGTGTGTGTGTGTGTGTGTGTGTGTGTGTGTGTGTGTGTGTGTGTGTGTGTGTGTGTGTGTGTGTGTGTGTGTGTGTGTGTGTATGGGAGGTGTGGTGTGTGGAGGGGCGAGTGGTGTGGTGTGTGTGGGGGGATGTGGAGGGATGGGTGTGTGTGTGTGTGTGTGTGTGTGTGTGTGTGTGTGTGTGTGTGTGTGTGTGTGTGTGTGTGTGTGTGTGTGTGTGTGTGTGTGTGTGTGTGTGTGTGTGGGAGGTGTGGTGTGTGTGGGGGGGCGAGTGGTGTGGTGTGTGTGGGGGGGCGAGTGGTGTGGTGTGTGTGGGGGGGGATGTGGAGGGATGTGTGTGTGGGGGGGGAGTGTATGGGAGGTGTGGTGTGTGTGTGTGGGGGGGGAATAGTGGGGAAATGAGGAGGAGCGGAGTGAAGAGAAGGGATGAAGAGGGCGAAGAGGGGAGGGGGGGAAAGGAGAAGAACGGGAGAAGGGGGGAAGAAATGAATATGGAGATCTGAGAGGAAAAAAAAGTTGAAGAAGTGAAAGGTGAGGAAGAAAGGTTAAGTGGAAGGATGGGTGAGATGAAAAGCTGAGTCTGAGCCTGCTAATGTGAGGGGAAAGAGGGAGACTTTGAGGGGAGACGTAGAGGGTTAGAGTTGAAGGGAGGTGAGGGGAAATGAGGGTGTTTGGAATGGGGAGATGGGGCAAGGAGCAGGGAGATTTGAGGCAGGACAAACATGTGGGAGAGAGGAAAATGGAGGTTACAAGAGTAGGAAGATGAGGGGAAAGGAAACGAGATTGGAGGTTTGAAGGGGGGAAAGGGTGAGATGAGAGGTGAGGGGAGAGGTGATAAGGAGAGGCTGGTGAGATGAAAGTGTTTCGGGGTAAGACGTTAGAGGGAACGTGGGGTGTCTGGAAATGGAGAGAGAGAAAAAGTAAGGAGGGGAAGGTTAGGGAAGTGTGGAAATAAAGAGAGAGGGGTCGGGGAAGGAAAGAGACGCAGGCTTGAGAGAACAATTTAAGGAGAGGAGATGAAAAGCGGAGATAAGTGAATACTGAGGAGGAAGTTTTGAAGAGAGAAGAAATCAAAGGGAATACGAATTATGAGGAGAAGAGAGAAGTAGTGGGAATTGTGAAGGGAAGGAGTGACCAGGGAAAGAGAAAAGAATGAGGCCCGAAGAGGAGAAAAGCAAGGAGGAGATGCAGGTGAAACAAAAAGGTGTATGTGCGGAGGTGCGGGGAGTATACGAATGGAAGAGTGGAAAGGAATGAGTGGGTGGAAGAGTGAAAGAGAATGACGGGGTGAAGGAGGATAGAGGGAAGGAGAAAGGGAGGTTTTGTAGAAGGCAGAGATGAGGAGGACCGGGGAATTGGAAGAGGGGAGAAGCTTGGGAAAGGGAAAAAGGAAGCAGTGAAGGGAAAGCAGCACGTTTTAAAGGAATGAAGGTAGGTGAGGGAGACGGAAAATATGAAAGGGAAATGAGAAGAAAGAACACATGAAGGGGAAACGGAGGGAAGAGGTGTTTTGTGCAAATGAATGAAATACTCTTGCGTTAGCCAATATAAAATGGCTGCAGTTAGTCTGAATGAGACAGAAATATATTCCTGTAGATAAATAGATAGATAGATAGACAAAAGACACAGATATACCTGTATAGTAAATGAGTTAAGACAACCATTTTTCACGTGTGGGAGGAGGAGGGAGATGAGAGAAAGTGAGAATAACAGATTTAATCGAAAAGTAGACGAGGATTACATATTTCACACCCACTCGGCTCTCGATCACTCTCTCAATTCCACGTGTATATTCACTGATATAACATAAATCATTTTCGTTCTCACCTCCACACCACTTCAACAGCTCCTTCTAACCTTCTCCAGTCCTCTCTCACTCGCTCCCATGGCTACTCCTTTCTTTACTACCATCCTCACTCACTCACTCAGATTTATCTACAGTATCTCTCTCCCTCCTTCCCCCCCCCTCTCTCTCTCTCTCTCTCTCTCTCTCTAAAAATCTTACTCGTCCCTGTCCATTCTTCCCCCCTTAAAAAATCAGGCAGAAAAATACAAGGGGGAGAAAAGGAGGGACAGGCAGGTGAGGGAGAGGATGAAGTGTATGTCAGGAAAAGAGAATGTGTGTGTGTGTGTGTGTGTGTGTGTGTGTGTGTGTGTGTGTGTGTGTGTGTGTGTGTGTGTGTGTGTGTGTGTGTGTGTGTGTGTGTGTGTGTGTGTGTGTGTGTGTGTGTGTGTGTGTGTGTGTGTGTGTGTGTGTGTGTGTGTGTGTGTGTGGATGCATAGGTGAATAGGTGAAAGAAACTAGTGTGGGGGGTGGATTGAGGTACAGGAGGGGGTAGGCGAGTGTGGAGGGGGTATATGAAAGAGAGAGAGAGAGAGAGAGAGAGAGGAGTATGTGTGAGTGGGAGCGCTGTATTCACTTTTCATTTGGCTGGAAATATCACGGGGGAAAGTGTGTGTTCTGTGTCAGTTTTCCATACAGGCTTTTTTGGTACGTCTCTCTATCTCTCTCTCTCTCTCTCTCTCTCTCTCTCTCTCTCTCTCTCATAAATCTTTTTTTACCATAAATCAGAAGGGGTATTTTATTCTCTTCAATTTTCCTCTCACTCGAATTCTGTCTATGTTTATTTCTTTATCTATGTCTGCCTACGCCTCTCTCTCTCTCTCTCTCTCTCTCTCTCTCTCTCTCTCTCTCTCTCTCTCTCTCTCTCTCTCTCTCTCTCTACCATCGTCTCGGGACCAGCAATCTGCGTGGCTCGGGGTTTGTGACACTGCAAACCGTGATTTCATTTTTGCCAATTACATTTGTGTGTGTGTGTGTGTGTGTGTGTGTGTGTGTGTGTGTGTGTGTGTGTGTGTGTGTGTGTGTGTGTGTGTGTGTGTGTGTGTGTAATTGATGGAATATGTCAGATACGCTTGGATTTATCTGTATGTGTGTGTGTGTGTGTGTGTGTGTGTGTGTGTGTGTGTGTGTGTGTGTGTGTGTGTGTGTGTGTGTGTGTGTGTGTGTGTGTGTGTGTGTGTGTGTGTGTGTAATTGATGGAATGTGTCAGATACGCTTGGATTTATCTGTGTGTGTGTGTGTGTGTGTGTGTGTGTGTGTGTGTGTGTGTGTGTGTGTGTCCACGCGCGTGTGTTTGTGTGTGTTTGCGTGCGTGCGAAGTATGCTTATATATCAAAAGTTAAGGTTCATAAGTACAACCAGGTATGCTACTATAGTTAATGTGAGGGAGTGAAATAATAACGCTAATTAACAGAGGATATGACAGGTTAGTATTAGGCTCATATATACTTATTACTATTTACATATCCAGGTACCGTATATCTGATGTTCCTCTTCCTCTTAGCCTCATTTTCCTCTTTCCTCTCTGTCCTTTTCCCTTTCCCCCTCCTTTTCCTGTTCTCTCTCTCTCTCTCTCTCTCTCTCTCTCTCTCTCTCTCTCTCTCTCTCTCTCTCTCTCTCTCTCTCTCTCTCTCTCTCTCTCAAAACTCGGCTACACTTCATCTCGGCTAATCCCGGCCACGTCCACATTCAGTTCGGCGCCTCCACCTGCCTGCGGATCACATTTCTTTACATTTTTTTTTTCTCTCAAGGTGGATCAGGTTTTTTTTTTGCCGAGCGAGGGTGGATCTGCAGTTTTTGTCTGGGTGGATCACATGCTCTGAAAAGGTTGATCATTTTTTGGGGGGAGGGGGAAGATTGTTTTGTTTTTTTGGTGTGTGTGTGTGTGTGTGTGTGTGGGTGTGTGTGTGTGAGAGAGAGAGAGAGAGAGAGAGAGAGAGAGAGAGAGAGAGAGAGAGAGAGAGAGAGAGAATCCGGAGCCAGCAGTACTTATAATATCCAAAGAAAGTTAAACCAAAGAAAGTCAAAATCAAAATCCTTTCCTTCCGAGAGGCCTAAGGATAGTGTGAAAAACTTCTTCCCTCTGATGACGCCTTTTTTTACTTTATTCCCGTCACCATCAATCGATTTTTTTTAAACATTATGAGAGCCTTTTATACTCTAGGTGTTTCATAGACTCTGCAATAATCTAGACACTAAATTCTCCGTAATTTCAAGACAATTATAAAAACTAGAGGGGCACTCAGTGGAGCTCATCTCTCCGACAAGGGCAACGTCATTTCCAAACCACTCTTCATAATAGGTTAAATTTTCTCATCACTGATCAGGGTTTCGCAAAAAGTGTTTCAGGATCCAGAATCTGTAATACGATCCGAATCGGTGCCATAAGTTAATCGATTGTTCCCTGGGACATGGGCTATCTACCCACCAATATGGTCCAAAATTCTCTTTTAAGTTTTTAAGTAATCCTGCTAACAGACAAACAAACCCAACAAGCAAATAGGGGTGGAAACATACTCCCCTCGTCGGAGAGAAAAATGGAGATAACATGAGAAATATAAAGAAAACCAGGACTATCGAACCGTAGGAGTTAAAAGAATGGTCGTCGGAATGGGAAAGACAGATGAGGAAGATAGACGAGAAAGAAAAAATGAGCAAATGAGAACGACATATAAGAAAGAGATGAGAAAGACAGGTGAGATAGACGAGAAAGACAGACTGGACAGATGAGAAAGGCAGATCAGAAAGATAGATGGGAAAGAAAGATGAGAAAGAAAGATAAGAAAAGCAGATGCGAAAGATAGATGAGAAAGACTTAAGATAAAGACATGAGAATGACAGATGAGAAAGACAAATCCAGAGTTGACCAGCTGCTAGCCTCAAGAAACGAGAATATTTTTTAACTGCTGTATTAGGGACTTTGATAGGAAACAGGAGAAACAGTGTGGTTGCTGCATGTCCGCCGTTAAAGGATGGAGGTGCAAGTAGGTTCAGAACAGTGATTAGAATAACAGTGAAGGAAGTAACTCTCTCTCTCTCTCTCTCTCTCTCTCTCTCTCTCTCTCTCCGCCAACGAAAGAGAGGAGAAGCAATATTCATCATGCAGAATTATACAAGGCGGGGGAGGGAGGGAAAGGGGAGGGGGAGAAAGAGGCTGGATATTGAAAGTTAAGCCTGGACTGATGGGCAAGTGAGAGGGACGGGGAGGGGGAGGGGGAAGGAGGAGAGAAAAGGGAGAGGGAGGGAGAAAGGGGAGAGAGAAAGGAGAGAGAGAGAGAGAGAGCAAGGGCGGGGGAAGGGTGAAAGAAAGGAGAGAAGAAGAGCGTAAGGGAGCTGAGACGCTGGATAAGAAGGGGTATGGGAAGGAAAGCGAAAGAGACGAGGGAGGAGAATGGTGAGGAGAGAGGCGAAAGGAATAGCATTGAAGGGTAAAAGGGAGAGGGATGAGAAGTGAATAGGGGGAAGGTAAGAGAAAGAAGGGTGAGAAGAGAAGACAGGGAGGGTAAGAGGGAGAGGGGTGCGAACAGAAGACGGGGAAGGTAAGAGGGAGAGGGGTGAGAAGGGATGAGGGGAAGGGAGACGGGAGAGGAGTAGGCAGCAAAGAGGGGAACAACAGCATCAAAACAAAAGCTAACTCGAGTCCAAACATTCACCGCCAGTCCTAACAAGATTTTATCAGTGAAAAAATAACAATTAACAAGAGGAACAGCACCTAAAAAAAAATACAAAAAGCTTTAATAATCTGTAAAGGAGAAGATCGACAGTATAGACAGACGGATATTTGCCACGATCCTTTCATAGTGAGAGGAGTGAGGTCGGAAAAGTAACCCAAGACGCCAGGGTTTAAGGACGAGGGATGGTTGGAGGTTTTTCTATCTTCTAACTCTGCCAGGTGCTTAGGGGGAGTGGGGTGGTCTCCAAGGGCTAAAATGACCTGGATTATGGAAGCCTACCCTGAGGTCCTTCTACATCCTAAGCACTATGGAGCCCCCACAGGTAAATTAAAGGAAGGAACGTGTTTTACCTGATCATACCAACCCATATCATTATAGTGGGAACAGAGCGATGATGATGATGATGAAGATGATGATGATGATGGTGGTGGTGGTGGTGGTGAATTTGTTAGTGATAAGAATAATATAGCTGCTACCAATACAACTCTTTTAATAATAAATATAATAATAATAATAATAAATAATAATAATGATGATGATATTATTATTATTATCATTATTATTATTATTAACAACAACAACAATAATAATAATAATAATAATATGAAGAAGAAGAGCAAGAACAAGAACAATAATTATATACAGCACTTGAACAACTTTGACCCTTTTAAGTACACACACACACACACACACACACACACACACACACACACACACACACACACACACACACACACACACACACACACACACACACACACACACACACACACACAAGGGGGGGGGGAACCACCGACAGAGAGCCCATAGATGGAGGGAAACGGAATTGTGAGTGAGGAAAAGAACTGATATTGCGTGCGTTGCGTGGCAGCATTTATGAACTGACTGTGATTCTGTGTTTAGAGTGGACTGGATGAAAGAGAGAGAGAGAGAGAGAGAGAGAGAGAGAGACAGAGACAGAGACAGAGACAGACAGACAGACAGACAGACAGACAGAGACAGACAGAGACAGAGGGAAAGAGAGAGAGAGAGAGAGAGAGAGAGAGAGAGAGAGAGAGAAGGAGAGAGAGAGAGAGAGAGAGAGAGAGAGAGAGAGAATAACAGCCTGGGTAGAGAACAGAGGGGAGAAAGGAATATGAGGGGAGGGATAGAATGGAAGGGAGGGGACATTCATGAACAAATTCCGACATCTTGTACTTGTGTGGCCTACGTGTGGGGAGGGAGAGGGAGAGAAAGAGGGAGAGGGAGAGAGAGAGAGAGAGGGGGGAGAGAGGGACAGGGACAGGGAAAGGGAGAGGGAGAGGGAGAGGTGGGGAAGGAGGAAAAGAGAGAAGGAGAGAAAGAGAGGAGGGGCTAGGAGGGAGGAGGAGAAGCGGGAGAAAAGGGAACAGGAAGAATAGACGAGGAAGGAGAGAGAGGAGGAAGGAGAGAGGGAGGTAGAGGTATGGAAAGGGAAGCAAGAAAGAGGAAATGTTAAAAAGAAAAAAAAAAAGAGTGAGAAACACACGAAGCATGAGGTAAAAGAGGAGAGGGGGGATTAGAGAGGGTGGGGAAAAAGAAAGAGGAAAGTGGAAGGGAGGGAGGGAAAGGGGAGAAAGAAGAGAGAGAAAGGGGGAATGGAAGAATAGGTATGGGCAGGGAAGAAAGGAGAAAGAGTACATAAAAGGAAAGAAAAATGGAAAGAAAGGGAATGGAAAAGGGAGAATGACGAGAGTGAAGGAGCAGCAGGGAGGAAAGAGAGAAAGAGAGAGAGCGAGAGGAGGGGGGAACTAGAAAAGAGAGAGGAAAACAGGAGGGAGAGGAAAAGGGTGAAAATAGAAGGGGTTTGCAGAGAGAAAGAGAAATACATACAGGAAGAGAGAAGGAAATGGGTGCAATGGGGGAGACGGAAAGAATGCAGAGGGAGAACAGAAAGGTGAGAAAGAAGAGGGGGAGATGGGGAGAAGAAGTGTGGAAGAAATGGGCAGGAAGATATGATGAAGAGAGAGAATGAACACGGAGACAGCACTGGGAAGAAATGATAATATAGGAAGGAAGAAGGAGGGAAGAGATAAGGATGGGAAAAGAGGAGGAGGAGGGGAAGAAAGTGGAGGAAGGACTGATGAGGTGAAAAGAGGAGTGGTGCTGGAAAGGGAAAGGTGAGATGGAAGAGGTAAGAGAGGGTGAAAAAGAGAAGTTGGGAAAAAAAGAGGGAGAGTGAATGGAAAAGAGAGCTGAAAGACACAGGTAAGGAAATGCAAAGAATGGAAGGAAATGAGAGGAAATTCATGTGGAGTAATGGGAAAAGAGGAGAGGCAAAAAAGAGGGACAGAAGAGAAAGGAGAGAATGGAGGTGGAACAGAAGAGGGAAAAACAGAAGGAAAGGCAAACAGGTGGAGAGATAAGGAAGGGAAGAAGGGAAAAGGGAGGAGGAGCGTAGGGAAAGGAAAAAAGAGATGAGAAGCATAAAAATGGGAGGGGAGGAAAATAGAAAATGGGAGAAGAAAGGGTAGAGAACGAAAAGGGGGGTGAAGAGAGGGGAATGGAAATGAGGAGAGGGAAGGAGAGGGGAAATAAACCGGGCTGAAGAGGAAGAAGAACAGCAAGGGAAGGGAAGAGAGAAGAAAGGAAGGGACGGAAAACAGTAGGAAAGAGAGGAAACGAGAAAGGGTAGGAAAAGGGGAGAAACATGTGAATGAGAAAGGGAAGGACCTGAGGGGAAACGGAAGGAAGAAAAGAGAGAGGAAGAGAGGAAGAGAGGGGAGAAGAGGAAGGAAAGAGGATGGAAAGGAGGAAAGGATCGACAAACCAGAAGAGGGAAAGAGAAAGGGCGAAAAGAACGAAAAAAAGAACAAGAAATAAGGGAAAAACAATGGCAGCAGTAAAACGGGGGGTGGGTGCTGGGGCAGTGGGGGCTGAGTGAAACGCGTAAAAACAATCCAATCAGGACTGGCGGGAGATACGCTGAAAGGGCGATAATCCGGCACAAAGCAACGTGAGAGTGAGAGAACCGAACAAAAGCAACAAAAGGACGATAAAAGGGCAATAGAAACAAAAACAGACACAACACGCGCGCACCCGTAAAAGTAAATAAACAAATGCGCAGCCGAAGTCCCACCACCGCGCCGAACGAGCCAGTCAAGTGGGAGGCCGAGATGTTAAGAGCTCGCCGAACTTGTCAGGGACTATGTAAACAAACCTGAGAGAGAGAGAGAGAGAGAGAGAGAGAGAGAGAGAGAGAGAGAGAGAGAGAGAGAGAAAATGGATGGATTTTGACAAGTGGTTATAAATGTGGGTTAGGATTAGAGAAAGACGCAATGTGTGTGTGTGTGTGTTAGAGAGAGAGAGAGAGAGAGAGAGAGAGAGAGAGAGAGAGATTGATGAGGGGAACCTATACATCAGATCGCACGAGTATCAAGTAACCCCGGGGGAGGGGGAGGGGAGGGGGGAAGGGGAGGGAAAGTGAGAGAGAGAGAGAGAGAGAGAGAGGGGGGGGAAGCCAAAGGTAGGGGGAAAGAGAGGAGTGAGGAGAGGAGACAGAAACGTAGGAGAGAGAGAGAGAGAGAGGGAGGGGGAAGGAGAGGAGGGAAAGAAGAGAGGAGAGAGAAGAGGGAGGGAGTGGAGAGAAGGATGGGGGAGAGAGAGTGGGGGAGGGGATCTGGGGGGAGAGAAACAGCAAGGGAGAGAGGAAAAGGTAGAGGAGAGATGGAGTAAGAAAGAGTGAGAGGTAAATGGAGAGAGAGAGAGAGAGAGAGAGAGAACAGCCTGGGGGTCCTCAAGTCGTCGATATTCTTTAGGGTCAAATATCAAGTTTTTGTGGCCTAGGATACGAGTCTGATTGATCCTCTCTCTCTCTCTCTCTCTCTCTCTCTCTCTCTCTCTCTCTCTCTCTCTCTCTCTCTCTCTCTCTCTTTCTCAGTTAATGGTATCAGTCACTTCCTTCTGTCCTTATCTTTCCTTCCTCCCTCCATTCCTTCCCTCCTTCCTTTCATCCTATTTCTGTTTTCCTTCTTTCCTATCCTTCCCTTCTTTTCTTCCATTCTTTCTCCCCTCTCTCTCTTCTCTCCTTCATTTTCTCCTTTTTACTTTCCTCCATCTTTTTTTTACATCACTCCAATTCCTTTCTTTTTTCCTTTGTTTTTGTTTTTTTCATTTTTTTTTCCTACCCTGCATTCACCCAATCATCTTTCACTCTTTCCATCATTCCTTTTTCAATCAGGGTCTCGAAATGTCCCTTAATTTGCTTTTCACCTAACATAAGAAAATAATACTGGAGTACCAACACGAACCACTAAATTACTTATCAGGAAACTCATCATCATCATCACTGTCCTTAATTATCGTTACGTCACATCATCATCATCATCATCATCATCATCATCATCATCATCATCACCACAGTCCTTGCCATCATTGTCACCTTTACCTCACATCATCATCATCATCATCATCAGTAGCAGCAGCATCTCAACCCTACTGCCTCTTATATTTCTATAACTGCAAATAAGATCAATTACCAGGAACACACAAAAAATAACTTCAAAAACATATGTTCAAAGCAGCACAGCTAATAAAACGCCACATGACAGAACACAAACCAAATGACCGTTATCCCAGTTACTCATATATCATTAACAGGGATTCTGATATAGTTATTATTTTAAAATGTAATTGATGGTTTCTGGTTAAGAGGAGTGAAAGCTAGACTCTCATTTCTCTTTGTTCCTTGTTATTAGTACTGATATCGCTAAATTATTGATATCATTATTATTATTATTATTATTATTATTATTATTAATATTATTATTATTATCACTGATCATATTTATTATTACTGTTATATATACAATGATCTATTCATATGTTTGTTTATCAAGTTTTTATGTATTCATTTATTTACTTACATATTTCTGTCACTGTCTGATAAACTTCCATTCTCAGCACATTACTAGAATAAATGATCATTCCCATTTTTATGCATAACCCTAATAAAATCTATGATAATAATGATGTTGATGATAACATTAACTTTAATTCCAGTACTATAAAACCAGGCTTAATTTTTACCGTCGACTTTTATAACTATTATACCAAAACAGTTACAGCATAATTCTCGGACATATCATTCTCAAAATCTCAGGGAAATATTAACCCCTCTTCATTTGGCTAGCAAAAATATCCGCCAGAGTCCGAGAGAAGGGACGGTGGGCTCTGAGGTAGGTAAGTGGAGGATGGGGGAGGATGAGAAAGATGTCTGAGATCTTGCAACATCCATTATGCATGCCTGGTAACGGTATGCAACATTATGCAAGAGGGAAGCGGGTGGGGAAGGCCCTCGCTCCGCCGTAAGTTATTCAAGGCGAGGTGGCAGGTTGGTAATGTTGTGTTCAGGTGGTCCGCTGCTAATTTATCTCACCTGCCAGAAACCTAACTAGCATACACCTGGGGAATGCTATGAGGGAGAATTTTCGGAGCCAGAAAGACTGCAAATAGTCTGCATGAAAGGACTGCCAATAGTGTGTTATTATCAGAACTATTCCTGTTACTATTAAGATTACTGATACAAGATTAATATAAGATTACTATATTTTATCCTTGGTACCTTCAGATGCATTTTGACTGACTAATAAGAAAGTCGCTAAGTTATTCAAGGTGGGGCAAGAGACTGGTAATGTTGTGCTCAGGTGGGCCGCTGTTAATTTACCTCACATGCCGGGAACCTCACTAACACACACTTGGGGAGCGGTTGAGAGAAAGTTTTTGGAGCTAGAAGGATGGCTCTTAAGTATAAGGAGACAGTGAATTACTTTTAGGTTTGCTGTTACAAGATTAATACTAATAACACTGCTAATTTACCCCACATGGTCGGAACCTAAATTATTAATACACCTTGGAAACCATTGCCAGGAAGTTTTTTGAGCTAGAAGAATTGCTATTAGGAATATCGATCATGTTAGGAATATTACTGTAAAGACTATTGTTGTAAAGGAAATACTTCTGACACTACCAAATTTACCTCACCTGTCCCGCTAATTTACTTCACCTGCCCTACTAATTTACCTCAGCTGCCGGAAACCTCTAATACCTGCCTGGGGAAAGCATGGAATAAACTTTTTAGAGGAGAAGAGAATAAAAATAATATCCAAGAAGTCAGCCGTCAAGGAAACTATTGCTGTGCCTCTCACGGTTATTGTAATGGGATGAATACTGTACTCCTTTTACTCTAAGTTGGCCTAAAACTGTCATCCCTCCATCTTGAATCCTGATGTGTGTTACCAGATTAACACTAGAATATAGTCCTAGTCACGAAGAAGTGATCTGGAAAAGATGCTCAGTCCTAGCAATGTCTTCTACCACTGTGCCAGGTGAAATTAACTGCAAGAGGACGTAAATCTGGACCAAGTTAAGGTGAAAGAACTATAGTCACACTGCTCTGCCGGAACCTCCAACTAACACCTTTATGGGGAGAGTTTGGAAGAAATTTCAA
>NC_137027.1:4947649-4957649 GCF_032717465.1 Coenobita brevimanus | reverse complement strand
ATTAACAGGTATATAGAAGACGACGTAAAATATAGATATGTATCCCACAGTAGACATAAGTTACACAGAGTCCTACATACCACAGTTAACACATAATATACCGATACATAATACACTTGTTGCAAAATATTCATATCACAGCTGACGCAAAATACAGATAAATGCTCGAACTGACGCAAAATTGAGATACACTCCACATCTGTCGCAAAATACTGATACATACAACCCCTGACGCAAGATACACAGATACACACTACACTTGGTGGAAAAGAAAAGCATGTATTCTTGTTATCATTAAAGCCATTACTCTTTATCTCTCTTAGTTTTCTGTGTATTTCTGTATGTAATTCCCATATAAAAAGAAATCAATTTATTTTCAAACGCCAATCAAATATATAAAAAAACTATAATATTGCATTGTGTTATCATACCTAAATTATTGTTATCTTAAGGTTATTCTTGAGCTTCTTCATCTTCTTCCTGTTTCTTCTAATCCAACGACCCCCACGTCAAAAGAAAATCGGATCCTGTGGTAATAGTAAGCCATTATGAAAAACCAATACAATTTCCACCCAGTCATCAGCCATGCTCTTATTACTGTCAGTCCTAGTCTTTTCCTTCGTCATTTTCTTTTTTTTTTTTTTTTATTTCTACAAGCAAAACGTCAAAATCTATCCAAGAACACCAACAATATTCAAGTTATTAATTTCCACGTCATCACAGATCAAAACTCACCTTTTTATTATAGGTCTAACTATTATTAATTTTTGCAATATCATTCTCATACCTACGCTATCAGTTCAACTCAATGTCATATCCTCTAATATCCCTTTAAGCATCAAATGGTGAGGCATACATAATCACCACAATAATTTTTCATTTTCTCCATTATCACTATTGTTATTCTCAGTCTTACACTTCCCTCTCAAAAAACAAAACAAAATCAACTCGTAACACTAATCTTATAATTAAAAATAAACGGTATCTCAAATTTTGTCTGTCAGCATAAGCCAAGCAATATTACCATACCCGTTAGTATTCTCTGACCCTTATATTATGAAATTTAGTCCTCATTCTTACGACCCTCATGTCAGAACAGTCTAGCTACACTGATACTACACACAGAAACACTACAACATTATAACACTAAACAAGCACATCACAATCCTTCATTTCACTATAACCCACGAATTACACTTACCTTCAGAATTAAAAGTCGTCCACGTTCCTGAGGTTCATGCTTTCATTCTTACGTTCTCCACATTTAATAATATCAATAAAGACATAGGAAAAATCATGGTAATTATGCATGCCACCATAATCTAAGCACTACCATTTTGTCAATGTTAATTATCATATTAATTTTTCTTCACATTGCTACGGCTTCCACATCAACACAAAGAAAAAGGATGAAACACTAATCGTATGAAAAATGGTAACTGGGCATTATTATTATCATTATGCCTCATCTTCCTCATTTACCCCAGTTATTATTCTCAGTGTTACGACCTCCACTTCATATCTTCATACAGAGAACTATTAAATTACAGCACCAATCAGATATATAACAAAAACCAATTACCATCCCCCAAGCACTATTATTACACTTATTACGCCTTGTCTTCATCATTTTCTTAATCAATTCCCACTTTCTTTGAACTCCAGCCTCAAAATAATACAAACACCCTAATAACATAAAATAAAAACACTCTTAACTATGCCTCCTACACACGGTCCAAACATACTTATTACAATTATTGCTCTCTATCTTCCTCATTCTCTCATTTTCCTCTTTTTTTCACCCCCGCACTCTCTTCTTTCGTCCCCTCAAGCCATACATTATCCCGCTATTTCATTCTCCGATTTTTTGAGTACCGTGAAGGGCCGGGATTGGGCGAGGGAGCGGGCCAATGGGAACGAGTTTACCTGTGCGTGAGAGCCAATCGCGAGGGGGCATTGTCGCAAGGTGAGGAAAAAGGTTTATACTCGGCCATTTACCGAATAAGTCCCCATGTAGCGAGACACTTTTAAGATCAGAGAGGAGCGGGCGAGGGCGCAGACTCGCACGCACACGCACGCAACGCACGCACGCACGTACACACAGTGAAGCGTACGTACACACACACGCACACTCTCCAGTTCAATCATTACCGACCCAATCGTAGATAATGAAACAAATACAGACACGAACTAAAACACACACACACACACACACACACACACACACACACACACACACACACACACACACACACAGTGGCATACGCATACAGGCTGGGACACACGCATACATACACATACGTGTAAAACCATGCATTCGTGCACATAGTCAGGTATACAAACAAATGTTCATACAACCTAGTAAATAAACGCACAAAACCAAACAATCAAGCACCCACACAGCAGCTAAACACACACATTCTCACAGTTACGCACACACACACAAAATCACATAGACAAAATCAATCACATCACACTCGTCTCGTCTTTCGGATACCAGAGCCAGCACACACACACACACACACACACACACACACACACACACACACACACACACACACAGGTCACTTCTACAGATGCACATACCAACACACACACACAGTGATAATGAAATACAAGTAAACACACGAACTGAAGTCTCTGCAAGCACACACACACACACACACACACACACACACACACACACATCTAATTAATACACAATCATCACCAACACAAACGAAGATAATGAAACACGCGAAATAAAAGCTACACAGTCTCTCTCTCTCTCTCTCTCTCTCTCTCTCTCTCTCTCTCTCTCTCTCTCTCTCTCTCTCTCTCTCTCTCTCGGATGACTGGTCGCTGGATCCATAAAAACGCCTCTGCCAGACGCTTATGGAGACAATAACTGCAAATTGATTTCAGAAACTCCTTTTTTCTCACTTCAGACAACTGGGATCAAATCAAGGAGGGGCGGGGAGGGGGTGGGAAGGGTGGGGGGAAGAGGGGAGGGGGTGGGAAGGGTGGGGGGAAGAGAGGAGGGGGTGGGGAGAGGCGGGGGAAAGGGGGAAGGAAAGAAAGGTGGGGGAACTTGGAATGTGAAGAGTGGGAGGGATGTGAGTGAATGTGATGTGGTGGTTGAGAGAGAGAGAGAGAGAGAGAGAGAGAAAGGGGAGAGCACTTCTTATGCAACAGTAATAATAACACCTGCCCTCACCACTGAAGATGCAACACCTGTTCACAGATTACCACCTACTCCTTGATATCCCCCATCCTAATGTTACGTAAGCCGGACGCCTGTAATAATTTTAATAATAATAATAATAATAGTAGTAGTAGCACCAGCAGTAGTAGTAGTAGTAGTAGTAGTAGTAGTAGTAGTAGTAGTAGTAGTAGTAGTAGTAACAAAAGCAGCAGCAGCAGCAGCAGTAGTAGTAGTAGTAGTAGTAGCTATATTAATACTACTAGTAATGATAGCAGTTGTAATAATAGTAGCAGTGGCAGTAAACATAATGTTAATGAAAATAATAATTCACTCATTCATCATTCATCATCCAATCCTACGCTGCCCCATGAGGAGCGTAGGAGCCCGGGGCAAGGCAAGTTGGTCCCGACATTTAAGATGAGGGTGACCAGCCTCACTCATCCCTGAGTGGCATTTCATGAGCAATAAACCCCAACCACCCTTGGATATAAACCTGCACAGGCTTAATCCGATTGGAGCGCCTTAATTACCCACTAAACCACCAGGCGGCAAAATTTGGTTATATGGTTACCACCCAGCGTAGTAAATGCTTTCCTGGTGTACAGAAAACCATTTGGCTTGTCACTCAGTGTACAGTCACCCACAGGCAGAAGGAAGAGGAAAGATTGAAGGAAAGACAGAAGGCAATAACAACATTCACACAACAACAAAAACAACAACTACACGTCCCTCAGTACGAGCCAAAATGCATAACAACAACAACAAGACGTCCCTCGGTGCGAGTCAAAATGCATAACAACAACAACAACAACAACAAGACGCCCCTCAGTGCGAGCCAAAATGCATATGAACATCATCATCAACAACAGCAACAGTAAGAGCAACAACACCGTTCATACCACACTAGAACAAGAACGAACACAACTATAATAACAAAAGGTAATAACAATCCCGTCCAGGTTTTAACACCACCACCAACAAGAACAAGAGGACACGCCTATAAACTCTAACTCTTAATATTAACCATACTCGTACTTTCAGCTCTCAAAAGACGGTCAGTCACTCACCCCCTAAATAATATCTAGCATCGGCAAAAGTATTATACCAGTCATCAGTATTTCTTAAGGTATGGGAGAATAAGGGAGACAGTTTGCCTCCGATGACGGGAAACCATTTTCTTTTGTTTAGCTCAATAACATCGTCTGGCTAAAAATAAGATTGTTAAGATTTCTCACGTCTTGTCTGAATTGCTGAAGACCTTTTTTTTTTTCTTTGTCTTTTATTTTACTCCCAGAAGCAGCGAAGTCACTTCAAAGCTGAATAACATGGTATAATGCCAGTACGACTTTCATATCCACCATTATTCTCAGAATCTCCAAAATCACAGCCATTACAATAGAGACCATCACGATTACAATCTCCAACCATCGTTCCCATTGCCATCAATTCTTTAGGAAAATATATATACAGTACCTCCTTGTGTCTCCATCCATCCTCATCAAACTCTCCATTCACCATCAGTCTCTATCATTAGCCCATTTCATCCAATAACGTAATTTTTATTTTATTCTCCAAACGAATTATGTTAACACAAAACGGTTTATGTCAACTCAGGAAAAATTTCCAGTGGTCACGGAGTTAATCAAAGCTGCATCTAACTCCTGTAGTTCGATTAATCTCTTCTAAGCTGAATATCTCGATCTGATGACATATAAAAACCAAAGAAAGAACACCATCGTAATGAAGAGGTTAAAATCTTATACTATCTCTAAGCACTGCCCCAAGAGTCTGCATCATAAACATCCAAAAATCATCCCACATAACGCCATTGCAGTGCCTATCATTTTTAACTATACTCATCTCCAACTTAATCATCCACACTATACATCTACCTTCAACATATTCTCCTCACTACTCTTGTCATCGTCATCATATTCCGCATAAAACATTCTCCTTGACAATCCTCTCTCACTGCCATCATCGTCTTGACCACCCTGCATCATCACACCTCCCGTCGCCAACCACCACCATCACCATCACACTCTCCATCATAAAAATCTCAACTCATCTCTTCCAACCCTGGCCATCTTCACGCAGGAACACACACACACACGCGCACACACACACACACACACACACACACACACACACACACACACACACACACACACACACACACACACACACGAATTCGGATTAGATAGTAATGAATGGGTATGAAAATGAGAGAGAGAGAGAGAGAGAGAAAGAGAGAGAGAGAGAGAGAAAGAGAGAGAGAGAGAGAGAGAGAGGCGGGGGGACAGAGACATAAGGGGAACAGGGGAAGACCGAGACAGAGGCAGAAAGAGAGACAGAAAGAGAGAATGGGCTTGGGTTGACCGGATGTGGGGTGAGCTTGTATCAATACCAGGACCCAGCAGTTACCCAGCTATATACAAGACCACCACCCCCTCATTACCCCACTCTTTCCCCACCTACCCACCCCCACACCCCACTCCACCCCACGTCATGCCCTTCTGATTAACCTACTCGTCTCCCTAGTGACCCTACCTTGAGGTCTTTCCATCCTTCTCCTTACCTCCCCATTCCCAGCCAGCCTCACCCCTCACCCCTCTCGTTATCCCACTTGCCCCCACTCCATCATTCGTCCCTCACACTATCCACTTCTATCCGCACCCCACACCCACATACCCAGCTCTACGGTCATCTGATTAAGCCCTGTCATCTCATCATTCTCCATTTCTAGTTTCTCATTTCTCTACTCGCCTGTCCCACTCAACGTCCTTTTCATTAACCCACTTATTTCCCCCCGCCAAACACACACACACACACACACACACACACACACACACACACACACACACACCTCTCGCTGGTGCAGTGGTAACGTTCTTGCTTGCCAACTGGTGGACGGGAGTTCGCGCCTCGCTCAGGTTGCGAAAAGTTTCACTGACGAAGTGGGTGGTTACTGTCCCCCTTGAGCAAGGGGACGGGTGTGTGCGTGTGTGAAGGTCACAGCCTTGCCCTTAGATCGGACTATATGAGCTCTCAGCTCCCTTCCGGGAGGGTAAAAGCTGACGATCACGACCATCAAGTGATCCTGACCGACCCGGTGAATTACACACACACAATACCCTAATCACCCTTTTATACCACTCCATTGCTCTCCTACCCTCACTCACCGGTCCAGGGGTTCTGATCAGTCCGTTTGCGTCCCTAACCACTCCATCCCACTCCACAGGTCTCTCAATACCCTACTCCCCTCCCCACCTACTCCTCTTGACTGTCATGTGTTTATCCCCACTCAATTCCCCATCGACCCCACCCAATGACCCTCTTATTAACCCACTCCTCCCCATCGGCCTCACCCCATGGCCATCTTAGTGCCTGAGTCCACTTCTCTCTGATTACCCCACTCACCTCCCCACCCCGCTCCACTTCTTCCTTCCACTTGGCTAATCAAACGCCTCTGCTCACACACACCTTGTTTCTGTTCCCTCCACATGGGTATTCCAGACTGTACATGGGTGTAGAGAATGGTAGCGGAGAGAGGGAGAGTGGAAGGAGGAGACTGAAAGAGAGAGTATGAGAGAAGAGCAAGATAGAGATAAGAAAGGGATGGAAGGTAGATAAAGATGAGGAGCAGGAAATGACAGAGTGGAGTAAGAAGGAGAATTTGGGGAGAGACATGGGAAAGTCGGAGAGGTTAGCGGAAAAAGAGAAAATAGGAAAAGGAAGAAAGAACACTAAAGATTGGAAAGAGAGGAAAAGATGAGGCCGTGCGCTTCTTCTTCTGTAAAGCTGACTCAGCAATATTTGTTGAGAGACTAAACCTCTAATATGCAAGAAATTCATTGCTAAGCGAAGTGAATATTTACTTCAGTCCACAATAAGGCAGCTACATGACACATTATCAAATTATAATAACGCAACTTCAAAAAAAAAAAAAAAAAAAAAAAAAAAAAAAGGATATTGAGAGGGTGGTGGATCGTACAGCTCTCGCCGATTGTGCAGAAATCCGGCATTCTCTCTGTAAGGTATCTCTTCAACTTGCATTCCTTGGGTACTCATTTTGTGTGATGTCTCTCCCTGGTACTCTTTTTTTTTTTTTTTTTTTCTGATGATGCAACTCTTAAATTTATATTTCTCCGAACCTTATTCCACCTTACATCCTTTGCTCATCTGTTTTACTTATATCTCGTCAACATATATTACACTGATCTCTTTTTCTTTGCATCTCTCCGGCGTACCTATGTATTTCTTAGTATTCCATTTTTTCCAGATTATTTCCACAACTTAAGTACGTTTAGTAGCTCACCATGAACAGCAAAAAATCAATGAGAAACTTGAACACTCAGAACTTCAACATCATATTACTACATCACAGCGCCAGTTTCCCTTCAGTTCCAATTTCCTTCCACTTCATCATAGTTCCGTTTCCCTTCCGCTTCTCCATAGTTCCACCTCCCTTCCGCTTCTCCATATTTACAGCCCCTTCCACTCCCCCACAGTTCCAGTCCCTTCCACTCCCCAGTGTTCCAGTCCCCTCCACTCCCCAGTGTTCCACTCCCTTCCACTCCCCACAGTTCCAGTCCCTTCCACTCCCCTTAGGTCCAGTCCCTCCCACTCCCCATAGTTCCAGTCCCTTCCACTCCCCATAGTTTCAGTCCCCTCCACTCCCCATAGTTCCAGTCCATTCCACTCCCCTTAGTTCCAGTCCCTTCCACTCCCCACAGTTCAAGTCCCTTCCATTCCCCATAGTTCCAGTCCCTTCCACTCCCCACAGTTCCAGTCCCTTCCACTATCAGTAGTTCCAGTCCCCTTCACGCCCAATAGTTCCAGTCCTCTCCACTCCCCATAGTTCCAGTTCCCTCCACTCCCCAGTGTTCCAGTCCCTTCCACTCCCCACAGTCCCAGTCCCCTCCACTCCCCATAATTCCAGTCCCTTCCACTCCCCTCTCAGATCCCTTCCAGTCCCCTCCCAGCTCCCTTCCACTCCCCTTCCAGTTCCCTTCCCCATCGCCCTTCTCCTGCAATCCTTCAATGTTGCTATTTGCAGTATAAACTCGCCATGAATGAACCGTGACGTCAAGAACCTGGATCCCTTGAGCTGCAAATATTCCTCTGTCTCAACATCAAAGGGGGCGGTTGAGAGCAAGGAGAGAGAGAGAGAGAGAGAGAAAGAGAGAGAGAATGAAATACAAAACCTACAAGAAAAGGCAAGACGGACAAAAAATATAAGTAGATAGAACAGATATACAGACAGAAAGAGACTGAATGATAGACAGAAAGATTGACAGATAGACAGAGACAGAGGCAGGTATATGGATAGATAGATAGACAGATAGATAAAGAAAGGAGGGGCTGTGGGACGTAAAGTCAAGGAAAACAAAGAAGGAAATACAAAGAAAGGAAATAGTAACATCTACTGGGCATTTGAAGGGTATTTGTTTACAGAGGGGGCTATGGTGTGTGTGTGTGTGTGTGTGTGTGTGTGTGTGTGTGTGTGTGTGTGTGTGTGTGTGTGTGTGTGTGTGTGTGTGTGTGTGTGTGTGTGTGTGAGAGAGAGAGAGAGAGAGAGAGAGAGAGAGAGAGAGAGAGATCGAAAGGAGTCGAGAGTATTCATACATCAAAAAAGTAAGAGAAGAGAAAGAGAATTGGAGAAGTTTATCATTTTTATCACCACCACCACCACCACCACCATCATCATCATCATCATCATCATCATCATCATCATCATCATCATACTCCCAAACTCACGAACAGGATCGGGAAACAAACGAAAGATAAACACAAATGCAGGACTTAACTTTCTACAAACAAACCTGACCTCCCAGATTTGTGACCTTCCCTCTCCAGCCTCCTGACCTCTATCCAGCTCATGTCACACACACACACACACACACACACACACACACACACACACACACACACACACACACACACACACACACCAGGGGCAGGTCTTGTTACGCTGTGACGTGAGGGGAAGAGAAGGGCAGGGAAAACGAGGGACCCAAGGGGAATGGTCAAGTGGAGGAGAGGGAGAGGAGGAGGAGGAGGAGGAGTGAGGGGGGAAGAAAGAGTGGAGGGAATGAAGGAGAGGAGTAGAAGAAGGGAGAAAAGAAAAGGAGGGATGATAGATAAAAAAAAGAAAAAGAAAATCGGGGAAGAAAACAGAGGGAGGGAGTTAAGAGAAAGGAGGATAAGAAAGGAGGAGGAAGGTTGGGGAAGGGAGAAGGGAAACAGAAGGGGAAGGAGGAAAAAGACAGAGAAGAAGACAGAGGGGAAAAACAAGAGAAGTAGTTTGGGAGACAGTCATGTGAAAGAGCTGACAGGGGGAGACAGTGAGAAGGGGGAAGGAGGAGGAATGGAAAAACAAGAGAAAATGGAAAACGTGGCAAAGAAGAACGGGAAATGAGGAAGAAAAGAGGAAAAAAGAGAGAAAAAGGGAAAGACAGAGAAAGAGGGGGGAGAGGGGATCATTAAGTGGAGGAAACGTAGGAGAGAAAGGGGGGGATGAGAAAATTTTTGGAAGAGGACGGGAAATGAAAAAAACAGAGAACGAGGAAGACATAAAGACTAAAGAGAAGGCAGAAAAAAAGAAGAAATAAAAAAACAGAGAATATCAAGTAGGGGTTGAAGGAAAGGAGAGGTGTAAGTGGAAGTCGGGACAGGAAGGACAGAGAAGGGAGATGGACGGAGGTTTTAAAGGTGATATAAAAAATGTACAGGTAAAGGACAGGGGGAAAGTAGTGGGAAGGAATAGCTAAAATAGAAGACCACCGAGTATGGAGTGGAGGGCGGGGGCTGAGG
>NC_137027.1:4902649-4942649 GCF_032717465.1 Coenobita brevimanus | reverse complement strand
CCCTCTTCTGCTGTTACCTTACAGTATTTCTCTCCCCACCTTCCTTCCCTCTTCCTCTTCTTTTCTCTTCCCCTCTTGTTTCTCTTCCCTTCCCTCCTCTTTCCCTCCCTTGCTTTTCTGTTCTCTCTCCCTCCATTTTCTTCTTCTACACTATCCCTTCTTTTCCTTTCCCCTCTTTCCTCGATTTTTTGCTTTCTTCTTCCCTTTTTTTTCTCCTCTCCTCTTTGTCCTCCTTTCTTCATTCTTTCTTCCCCTCTCTCTCCACAAACTCTCCTCGTTCTCCCCAGAGTCTCTTGACTCTTTTCTCCCCTCTCTCTTTTTCTTTCTCCTTCCTCTTTTTTATCTCCTTCGTCTCCCCATCTCCTTCGTCTCTTGTCTCCTCTGTTTTCCCATCTTAATTTTTCTCCGCTCTTTCCCCCCTTCTCTCTCTCTCTCTCTCTCTCTCTCTCTCTCTCTCTCTCTCTCTCTCTCTCTCTCTCTCTCACACCCTTGATATCTCTATTTACTAACATGCCATCCTCGTCCCCCTCATCACCACATCCATCACCACACTTCCCCGCTCTCTCCCTTCTCTTCCTTCCTACTTCTCTCCCTCCCTTCTCTCCCTCCTCTTTTTCCCATCCCCCCATCTCTCCTTCCCTCCTCTCATTCTTTGCCAGTTTCTCTCCTTTCCCTTTCTCCCTCCCTTCCCTCCCTCCCTCTCTTGATTCTTGCCCTACCTTCATCTTCGCTTTCTCTCTCGTCCCTCTAATCATGTTCCCTTCAAATCTAAAGAGATAGATAAATAAATGCCGCAGATAGAAAGAAAGGTAGACAGACAGATAAAAGATTTACTATAGACAAATGATTTACTAACCACTAGGAAACATTTATAACAAAACTGCATAAATGTTTGATTGAACATAAATTATAATTCACAGTAATACTTTCATCAGTAAAATTCACTCACACAAAAGGAAAAGGTCTTGTATACTGTATATAAAAATAATACTGTGATACTGACACTAAAACAACACACGTCTCTCTCCCTCTATAAACCCCACAGGTACAGTCGCGGACATAAATACTGATCCACTCCATAACGAAAAATAGCGAGACGGTGAACAACGACTTTCGAAATCCAGTGGTATGATCTTCGATGCCCAACACACTTTTCAGAGTAGATGGTAAAGGCTTCATAATGGTTCGACTAAGAGGTGGAAAGATATCATTGTCCGCGACTGTACACAACCCTCTGAGGTGTTCTGCCTTTATAGTAACAAAATAAGCTCTTTGATTACAAAAGCTTACAAAAATTTAAGGAGACGATGGTAAAGTGAGACAGAGTGACTGGAAGGGTGTATTGCTGGAAGACCCCTATTCTCTTTGGCTATGGAAACTCCCTAGCACCTCTTCCTCAGCAAATGGACCCAAGTTCGAATCCCGGCTGGGGCAGGGAACAGTATAATAATTTGAATTTCATAACAGCAGACTTTACTGATCTACCAAAAGACCCGCCGACATATAGTAAAAGCACTCCCGCTAATAACAATACACCAGTCCTGTATGAAACGGCCCTAGCATATATTCAATATGGACGGTGGGTGTTAGCGCCGAAGTGGTGACATGTGGGGTACATGGTTTGCAGGAGGACTACTGGGCCTTGGGAGCAACCTGTGATGCCTATACCCAGACTCGGATACATAAAAAAATATATATATTGTTGATACGGCTAGTTAATAAAAGTTTGTACGCTATTTATGTAGAGTATGACGATGTGTGAACGATTTATGTAACACAGAAGAAGATAGTAAAATGTAGTAAAGAAACTAAATCGTTCAGGAAAAGGTGCTAAGGAGCTTCCTCAACCGACGAGAATACAGGCCCAGAAAAATGGTGGAGAGGTAACGTAGGCGAGTGTATGTGTGACGGTGTAGTTGTGTGTGTGTGTGTGTGTGTGTGTGTGTGTGTGTGTGTGTGTGTGTGTGTGTGTGTGTGTGTGTGTGTGTGTGTGTGTGTGTGTGTGTGTGTGTGAGGGGGGGCATGTGTGTTTCCTTCGTGTACGTCTGATACCGTGCACTTATGCCTGTGTAGTCCCATGTACGTAAGACCATGTGCGTATGTGACCCCATGCACACGTCTCCCTATGTATGTATGTCCGTGTACACCTCCTCCCATGTGCATATGCCAGTGAGTGCGTGTGAGGGAACTGCCTGACTGTGCCCGTCGTATTTAATTGTCTCTTTGGTCTGTGTACACCTCCTCCCATGTACGTTAGGCCATGTACACCTCTTTCTATGTGCGTATATTCGTGTAGAGTCTTAGTACGGGAAGTCTTGTGTGTATAATCCCACTACCACCTCCTCCTATGTACGTGCAGCCATGTAAACTTCCTGCTATGAACCTACGGCCATGTACACCTCCTCCTATGTATGTTAAGGCTATGTACACCTCCTCTCATGTATGCATAACTCCATGTACACCTCTTTCCATGTACGATAACCTCACGTGCACCTGGTCTTATGTGCATAAAGCCGTGTACACCTCCTCCCATGTGTGCAAGGCTGTGTGCACCTCCTCCATGTACGAAAAGCAACGTACATCTCCTCTCATGTGTGTCAGGCTGTGTACATCTCTCATGTGCGCAGGGCTGTGTACACCTACGCTCATGTGTGCAAGGCTGTGTGCACCTCCTCCTATGTACGTAAAGGCCTTGTGTGCGTGTGGGGGAGCTGCCTGCCGTATTTAATCATCTCTTTGGTCCAATTATCCCTGATCTCATAGACTAACACTAAGGGGACGAGGCGGGGGAGCTGATTCTCTCTCTCTCTCTCACACACACACACACACACACACACAGCTCTTTATTTTTTCACTAACGCAAACTGAAACATGCATTAAGGGGGGAGGGGAGTAAAAGCAGAGAGAGAGAGAGAGAGAGAGAGAGAGAGAGAGAGAGAGAGAGAGAGAGAGAAATAACATGAAAGATTAAAAAGGCGAAAAAAACATACCAACCTCAAAGAAAACAGGAAAAAGAGAAGATTGTGTGAGGGGAAACTCGTGTAGCATGTGGCTCTCCTCCGCTTCTGCATTATGGTGGATTAATAGACGGCTGGAACGCGTCAATTCCTACGATGAGAAATGGCCCGCCGTCCGTTTTCCAGGCCAGCTCTGGTTCCTGGAAGCTCTGGAATACCCCATCCTTCAACCACCATGCCTCAAATGCAACCCTCTAACTACCTAACCAACTCAAACTACTTCAGATTACTGTACGATTGTTTGCGTGAGGGGCTGGATTGTTGGGACAGGTGGGGGGATGGGGATGGGATGTTTTGGGATGGTTAAAGTCGTGGTCGTGTGGAAACGGACGCGGTAAAGAGGCTGGAAGATCCGCCATCAGAGGCACCACTAACAGGCAATTGTCCCGATACGTCCCTTCTTCTCCAACCTCCGACCCTGGCTACGACCTCCCTACCCTTCCTTCCATCCTTCCCTTCCTTCTCTCCTTCCTTCCTTCCTACGTTTTGTCCTTCCTTCCTTCCGTCTTTTCTTCCTTCCATCCTATAGTCATTCATTCCCTCCTTCCTTAACTATGGTCTCCTTTTTCTTCCATCTTCCATTTTCCTCCATCTCTCCCTATCTCCACTTCCCTTTACCTCCATATCTCCTATCCACTCCCCTTTTCCTCTACCTCTGCACTTTTCCACTCCTCTTTCCCTCCGTCCTTGAACCTTCTTTCCTCTAATCGACTCCTCTTCTTCTCCTTTATATCTCCTCTTTTGCCTCTCCATCCCTCCACTACTCCATCCTCTCCACTCCCCTCCTTCCCTGATCCCTCCCTCTCTCACACACTCAGATTCCCTCCTTCTCTCCTTAACCTAATGGCCCCTTTCTCTCCACATGGACCTATTCCCTCCCCTCTACACACATCTTCTCTCCCCTCATAACCCTTTCGCTCCCTAATCACCCACTTTCCTGCTCCACTACAGACATATTTTCTCCCTAAACTCCTCTTTCCCCCTCCCCTCTCAAACCTCGTCCCTCCCAGTTCAGGATCTCCCTCTTTCCCCCACATATTTCTTCTCTCCCCGGTTAACAATACTCTATCTCCCCAATTAATTACACCTCTTCTCCCTAGGTCGGTTATATTTCTCTTCCCTTCACCTCATTCAGACTATTTCTTCTTTCATTTCCCATGATCAAATCCACCTCTGCCATCCACTCCCCCTTCACCATCTTGCCCCTCACTCATCCCCTATCTTCCGCCCCCCACTCCAACTCTTCCCCATTCTCCTTTCCTCATCTAAACACATTCCCATCCTCCAAACTCTTCTCCATTCCTTCCCAATCCTTCAACTCTTTCCACACCCACTTTTCTTACCTCTTGCCCATTCTCTGGCTCTCATCTCACCATGCTCCCATTCCTCAGTCTCTTCCTTCTTCCTCCCTCATCGTCATCTCTTCCCTGTCTCACTCCTCTTTCATCTCTCGTCATTCCCGTCATCCAAGTCTTTCCTTATTCTCCATCCCCCAGCTCATTCCTTCTGCCATCCCTCCATTTCTTCATCCAATCCTCGCACCATCCATTCTCTCCCTCACAATCCCCCATCCCTACCCTCACCCAGTGCCCAATTCTCGTCCCATCATCCATTCCTTCATCTTCTCCCTCCCCCATTTGTTCTGCAGCATCTCTGTCCCACCATTCCCATTCCCCTTATTGTCCATTATCTCTCCCCATCCTCTACCCCTGCTCTCTCTTTTCCTATACCTCCTTCTTCCTCTATACTTTCGTTTTCTACGTCCCTCCTCAGCCTCTCAATCCATACCGTCTCCCCCTCACCAACTGCACCCTCACTCATCCTCCCCATCCCCCCCTTATCCTAATCCCTCCTCTCATCTCCCTCACCCATTCCGCATCCCCCAGAGAGCCACGGAGCCCAGGCCAAAGCCACTTCCAAGTGTTCGGAGGCGGGGAGGATGAATTGTTAGTTGATTAAGTGGAGTGGGAGAGACAGACCAGAAGTGCCACAACGCTGCCACTGTTCAATCTTAATGCCTCGCGCCTTAATGTATAGTGCCACACGGAGGAGGGAGAGGGGAGGAAAAGGAGAATTCGAATAGGGGTGCTTTTCCATTCTTCACCTCCTATAATTACATCCTTTATTATTTTCTCCTCCTTTTCTTCAACAGACATTATTTAGTTCAGTAAAGACCTCTTACACTAGAAAAAAAAAAATGCTTTCATCAGTTCTTTTAGTCAGACGATTATTGTGTCTGCCCTATACTTGCTATCAACAGACTGATTATTTTTTATTTTTTTCAGTGAAGACAAACACCTCTAAGCACAGGGGTTAATGTAGACTCCGCCTGAGGGAAAGAAAGGAGATGGGGTCCCAAGAAGAGATGGTGGATTTGAATCTTAATGTCTCGTGGAAGAAGAGGAGGAAAACAGAGTGCCAAGGAGACGAGAAGGACTGGAAACGAGGGGCCATTTTCCTGCGCAGCCAGAGGGGAAGGATGGAGATCGAGGAAGAGGAGGAGGAGGAGGAGGATTGGAAGAGAGGTGGTGTGAGCTTAGTCCATTGTAATAACAGCAATACAATGGCAATTTTCTCTTTTCCATTACATCCTGGACACCTTTGGACAATCACAACTCTAAATGACCTCTAAAGGGATCGAAAGCAACTCCATCAACACATTCACTACGTTAATGATTTTTCCACTATTTATTTTTACTGATACCAAAATAATAAAAATTCTCGCCGGACCTCTCTTAGTAAAGGAAATAAAATAGAAAGGAAGTTAGGTGTTGGAAGGGGGATGGAAAAGAGAAGGGTGTTGTGTATGGGGAACTGCTGGGTGTAGGATTTGGGTGTAATCTTGTAATGTACTGGCGAGAGAGAGAGAGAGAGAGAGAGAGAGAGAGAGAGAGAGAGTGTGTGTGTATGTGTGTGTAATTCACCGGTTCGGTCAGGATCACTTGATGGTCGTGATCGTCAGCATTTTACCCTCCCGGAAGGGAGCTGAGAGCTCATATAGTCCGATCTAAGGGCAAGGCTGTGACCTTCACATACGCACACACCCGTCCCCTTGCTCAAGGGGGACAGTAACCACCCACTTCGTCAGTGTAACTTTTCGCAACCTGAGCGAGGCGCGAACTCCCGTCCACCAGTTGGCAAGCGGGAACGTTACCACTGCACCAGCGAGCGGTGTGTGTGTGTGTGTGTGTGTGTGTGTGTGTGTGTGTGTGTGTGTGTGTGTGTGTGTGTGTGTGTGTGTGTGTGTGTGTGTGTGTGTGTACAAGATAGGAAGAGTGCCGGGAGCCTTCTAAACCCAAAAGAATAACGCTCTCTCTCTCTCTCTCTCTCTCTCTCTCTCTCTCTCTCTCTCTCTCTCTATCTCACACACACACACACACACACACACACACACACACACACACACACACACACACACACACACACACACACACACACACCATACATGCAGGCCTGGGATTAGAGAGGGGAGGGTCACCAATCACTGTGTCTATGGAAAAGAAATAAAAGAAAAAACAAAAGACAAAAATGACCCCACCCCTCCAAAAAGGACTCAAAAAACAATATATAAATTCGAATACACCTTTCCCCTTCCCTCCCCCCCCCCCGAAAAAAAAGAAAAAAAATACATGGAAGAGAAAACAAATTAAAAAAATATATATATTGCTAAAATGAGGCAGGAAAAAAAAACTCTCTCATTCCAACACCTCAGTTGATGAATCAGGTATGGAGGTGAGGTAGGAGGGGGGAAAGGTGTGTGTGTGTGTGTGTGTGTGTGTGTGTGTGTGTGTGTGTGTGTGTGTGTGTGTGTGTGTGTGTGTGTGTGTGTGTGAGAGAGAGATATTGTGCACTAAAGGATAAAGAAATAAAGAGACAGATTTCTAAACACTGATAATTTTTTCTACAATAAAAGTATCGGCCACCTGCAAGAGACAACCAAAGGCAAAGGTGACGAGAGGAAGATGGTGGAAGTTAGACGAAGAACATTTTGCCGCTACCTATGATTTTATTTGTATTTTATTTTATCATTATTTTTTTTTTGGAAATGTGCTGAGAAATGAAGGATATTTGGGTACTGCATGATTGTCTATACTTGAACACCATTGATTTTTCTTTCTCTTCTTTCTCACTCACTGTGTCTCAGTTTACCTGTGTCTATCAATTTTTCTCCATTTATCTGCCAGTCTCTCTCTCCGTTTGTCTACCCACCAGTCTGTCTGTCTATCTGTCTACCTGCCTGTCTGTCTATCTACCTGTCTGTCAGTCTGTCTATCTGTCTGTCTGTCTGACTATCTATCTAGGCTTAACACACAGGGAGGGAGTCTCTTTGGCTTATTCCGTATCACATCTTCCTCGTAACACCGCTTTCTCAGCTATTTATCAACCTCATTATACCTAAATTTCCTCCTGCAATTACTGATACCACCTACACCACCTTAAAAACACCTAATTAACAAACAAACCAAAATTAGGGTCTAACAGTGAAACCAAAAGGTATATCACTGAGGGAAAGACGACAAAGACAATGACAATACTACCCAGAAAGACAAATAAAAATGCTGAAAGAACGATGGCAGGAATTTGAGGGCATTTTTGGGCATTGGTAAATTAAAAGACTTTGATAATAGCTTTAGTAGGTCCCGGAAAATTGCAAAGGGTAAGAGAGAGCAGGTGTGGTAGGTGATGAGATATAGTGTGGGAAAAACAGGATTGGTGGCGGCTGTGTGTGGTGGAGTTGGGAGAGAGAGAGAGAGAGAGAGAGAGAGAGAGAGAGAGAGAGAGAGAGAGAGAGAGAAATGAAAGTAAGTATGTGTGTGTGTTTGTGTGTTGTGTAGTTGGTGTATATGTAAAGTACGTGTGAGTGTGTGTATGCATATATCAGTGTACATGCATGTGTGAGTGTGCGTGTGTGTGTATGCATGTATGAGGGTTCCATCATCCAGTCTGACAACCCCCTGAATTAATCGCAACCCCCCTGATTTCCCCCGTCAATCACCCATAATAAACCCCCATTCAACCCCACAACCCCCAAGCCCCCCCACTCATTCACCCATGTGTAAAATTCAAACGCGTACATGTGGACGTCTTTCGCCCTGTCTGTACACCTGTCTAACTCTGTGTATCCATGAGCGTTTTTATGCGCTGCTTAATGTATGTGTAAATACTGGTGTGTGTGTGTGTGTGTGTGTGTGTGTGTGTGTGTGTGTGTGTGTGTGTGTGTGTGTGTGTGTGTGTGTGTGTGTGTGTGTGTGTGTGTGTGTGTGTGTGTGTGTATGTGTGTGTGTTTGTTCATAATAAATAGCCTTCTTATAAGTACTAGGAATGGCTCTCCTAAATATGAATAAAATTATCTCTGTATGAATAACAAAAAATAAAAAATAAAAGATGAGACAAACTGCAATTGTTTCTAACCTGGTCACTACAAATGGTCTTCTCTAAGGTGCATAAAATCACCTGGCAGTAATAAGTATTCAATAAATAATAATTCACCGCCTTAAAGAAATCAGTGCTACCCGCGAACCTCTTATACAATCTCCGTCAACCCGTTGCACTTTCGGGGGCCCAAACTAATGAAAAGGTATTATTGACGATCTAATTACTAGTGGTTCAATATATTAAGATTTCAATAGGATTTGGTACGGCTCCCAGGTAATGTAAAGGAACAATTCATCATGCCATTACTTCAGGTCAGTTATGTCCTTACAAATTCAAGGTATTTAAGGGAGACTTGAATACATCTACTTATCGGTTGCTCTAACTGGTAAAGTGTCATTAAGCTTTGATATGCCTCGGAGAGAGTATGGAGGAATTATCAACTGTAAACATACAATCAGTGAAGGAAGCATTACTAAGAGAGTCGATAAAATGAAATCTTATGCTTCAACCTTTTTCCCCTTCATTAAGATCTCGTCTTCGTATACTCTTAAAAATTTTCTTAGTGGTTTTGCTTAGTTTAGATGAAACTTTTAGAACTAGAGAGGTTAAACACAGCCCTGATTAACCCCTCACTTCTAGGCTACTCCCATGACAAGAGTAAGATCGTCTAGGTACAGCGAAAAACAAAATAAAAAAAAAACGTCAGCTGATAGGAATATTGAAACTTAGATCAATAGGAGAGTAAGCTAATTTGTCTGTAATAAATGGCTTTCATCTCTCACAAACCCTTTCCTGTATTTCTGTTTACCTGGCAATTTCTCTACCTGAGGAAATGACCCACCTGTCTGTCTGCTCCCCACTACCTGTCTATCCACCTACTTAACTCCACCACCCTACCTGTCCATTTGTCATTAGTGTGTCTGTCCTAATATACTTTCGTTTCCTACAGGTTTTTTATGTGTTTTATTTACCACACAGAGCTGTCGATTTTTCAATCTAATGAATGATCCACCTGTCCATCTATCTACCTTAAATAAACTACCACACCTCTCCTTTATCATTATCGTGCTCCTAATTTAGCCTTATTTTTTACTAGTTCTTTATATATTTCTGTTTACTTGTCTGATTTGTTGATATTCTATTTAAGTAATGATCTACCTGTCTGTCTAAACCCTCTACTCGTCCATTTGTCTGTCTAGCGCCACTCATACACGTGACAGATGCACGAGCGTCATCCTTGTACGTGACAGACGGACGCACGTGCGCCATGCTTATGTACCGTCAATATTAAATGTGAAATATTTATAGTCGTAGTGAGAACATTACGTTGTGTGTGTGTGTGTGTGTGTGTGTGTGTGTGTGTGTGTGTGTGTGTGTGTGTGTGTGTGTGTGTGTGTGTGTGTGTGTGAGAGAGAGAGAGAGAGAGAGAGAGAGAGAGAGAGAGAGAGAGAGAGAGACAGACAGACAGACAGACAGACAGACAGACAGACAGACCAGACAGACAGAAACAGACAGCGACAGACAAATAAACAGAGAGACGGACGGGCACACAGACAGAGAAAGGAACTGGAAGAGGAGGATATGGGAGGAAAAACTTGAGAAAGGGAGGTCAGTGGAAGAGAAAGGCGAGAAGAGACGAGATGAGAAGGAAACGACGAGAGAAGAGAAACGAGAGGAGCAGATGGGAGAAAGGAGAGAGGAAGTAGAACAGGGACGACAAGAAAAACGAGAAGATAAAAAAAAAAAAAAAAAAAAAGGAAGGAGGAAAGGGGTAAACAGGAAAAAAAAAGTTTATCGCTCTAATCAAAAACTTATGATTATTATTTTTCTCAGTGTCTATTTGTTTATCTATCTGTCTGTCTATCTATCTGTCCGTTAAACTATCTGTATGTTTATCTATCTATCTATCTATCTATAGCTGTCCCTTTATCCTCACTGTATCAAGACGTCATTCTGTGCTTCAATTTCTCTCTCTTTCTCTCAATCTCTCGTTTCCACCATTCTCTCTGTCATCTCTCCTCGTTTTCCCTCTCACTTTTCCCTCTTTTCTTCCCTTCTCTAACTCACCTATCCCCTCGTCACCCACCTCTCTCTCTCTCTCTCTCTCTCTCTCTCTCTCTCTCTCTCTCTCTCTCTCTCTCTCTCTCTCTCTCACTAACACCAATACCAACTAAAAAAATAAATCATCGTCCTTAATTCACACAACATTCCATCATCGAATCACTTTACAAGGAAGACCAAAGGAAAAATAAAGAAATATATAAAACGTTATCATTATCCATACAACTATCATCATTTTTCTCGTTACTCATTATTTATACTTCTACATCTTGTCACGGAAAGAATAAAAAATAAAAAAAAGATTATATTCGTCTCAAGTTTCAATATTTCATCTGGGAGGTTATATCAAGAAATCTTATTATTGGAAGGACACATCTCTATTAATTAACCATCTACACAAAATCCGCTCCTCTCTATTCCTCCTTTGCAGACGGGAAGCCACGAATAATCGAAATCTGATCGTCTTATTGTAGTAAGAATAAGATGTTGACGATTTCTTAAGTCTTGGATGGATGAAAGTTCCAACCTTACCCTTTTTACTCTAACTTGACCTAAAATTGCCATCATGTCACCTTGAATACTCGGTTTTGATGCTGGAACTAGAGTATAATGCAAGTCACGAAGAAGTGCAACGAGAAGGATGCAGAGCCACGGTATTGTCTCATTCTGCCACTGCGGGAAATAGGCAACAATGGGACAAGAATCTGGGCCAAGTTAAGGTAAAAGGACTACAGTTTCTCATCACTGTAAGAATATTTATCTTTAACCATCGAGGCAAGATTTATGTGCTTTGGTTAATGACAGAATTTCGCTCGCCATCCATAAAGCTCCTAAAGTAATCAAACTCTTACTGCCCTGTATATTATTTCACGTTTCTATTTTGCACCCAGTCGTAGTATTTCACCCAAATTCACTTCTGTATAGGCTTCATAAACCTACCTCTCCAGTAATCTTTCCACCAATACACCACGATCATTATCCCAGGCCTCACTAAAACCACATAAGTAAAAGTAGTGAGGTGAAGGAAGGGGAGATAAGGGCAGACTCTTATTCTGTTCATCAATGCCTCTAATCTAAAATCAGTATAGTACAACTCGCCTTACATGGAACCATAGCCTAAACTCATAAGTCTCATTATGTTCAGCACAGCAACTACAACCACAAATGATGACACACACTCCAGGTGAAGAATGTCATGTCTCCCCTCCTTATAACAGTATCTTATCCTATTTATTCATGTCAGTATTCACCAACCGATATCTCACGACCACACACACACACACACACACACACACACACACACACACACACACACACACACACCAAAATAACCAAAATAATAAAAATAAAAAACAGGTTATCATTCAATCTAAGGTCAAAAAAAACAAAAATCCCTGTTCTATTACATTATCTTGTACTCGATAGGCATTGATCTGGTCCCTCTTTTTCTGTTAATCCCGAATAACGGCATAGTACTACACAGAAATTCAGGCCCCGTAACCCAACCATTCCAGTAATGTACGACAACGCACCCACAAGTCATAACACACACGACCCCTGAAAAATGACATGTTCGCCCTTGTAACACCTCTTGGATCACCTGCCAGTCGTCCCTGTCTGTCTGTCGACCTTAGAGCAGAGTAAAGCAGAGAACAGAAGAACAGAGTAAGGCAGGGGAGGACAGAGAATGGAAGATCAGAATAGGTCAGAAGATGGCAGGGAAGTGTAAAATAGGGCAGTGTAGAGTATAACAGAGCAGGGCAGAGAAGGGTGGAACAGCAGATCAGGGCAGGGTAGTGACGGGCAGAGTAGATTAGAGCAGAACAGAGCAGAGCAGAGCAGGGCAGAGGAGAGGAGAGTGGAGCAGAGCATTGCAGAGTGTTTGGCCTTACTTTGATGGGTGGTGACCTGTCAGTGTGTTTTTGTGCGTGTTGCAGGTAATATTGATGCTGTGCCGTTGTTTGCCCTCTCACCTCCCCGTCCCTGTCGCTCCTGTTCTTCATCTGTCCGTTCGTCTCTTTATCCGTCTGTCCGTTCGTTGTAGCTACCTCTCCTCTCCCTATCTTTCTCTCCCGTCGTCCTTTCTCCCTAACTTTCCCTGAAATCCCTCTCTTCTCTCTTTCCGTAAGTCCTTCCGTCCTTCCTGTCTCATCATCCCTCTGCGTCGCTGTCTGTCTGTTTCTCCATCCTTCACTCTCCACCTCTTTCCATGGCACTTTCCCCTCCTTCTTCTTCCTTCGTCTACCCTCCCTCTTTTGTCTTCCCTTCTCTTTTCTCCCTCTTATTCTGTTATTCCTTTCCCGATATCTTAATTTCCCTCGACCCTTCCTCTTCTCACCCTTACTTTTTCTCCCTCCCTTCCTTCTGTCTCTACGTTCGTCTGTGTGTGGTGTGATAAGGTGTGATGGTGAAGTGTTGTGGGTGTAATATGGTGTGTGGCGCTGTGCAGTGTGGTGTGGCAGGGTGTTGTGGTGTGGTGTAGTGTAGTGGGGTGAGGTAGTTTGTGATGTGGTGACGTGCAGTGGTGTACGGTTGTGTGGGGTGTGGCAGAGCGTGGTGGTGTATGATGTGGTAAAGTGTGGTGTATGATCTGATGGTGTGGTGTGGTGTGGTGTATGGAGTTATGTGGTGTGGTCGAGTGTTATGGTGACGTGTCATGGGATGTGGTGTGGTGTGTGGCATTGTGTAGTGTTGTGGGGTGTGGCTTGGTAGGGTGTTGCTGTGTGTTACGTGGTAGTGTGTTGTGGTGTGTGGTGTTATGGAATGTTGTAGGGTATGGTGTTGCGGGGTACTGTGATAATGATGATGATAATGATGATGATGATGAAGCTAATAATAATAATAATAATAATAATAACGATTCCAAGTGTGCCCAAAGAACTCTCACACGGCAAATAAAACCCAGAAAATTAAGTGCATTTGCCAATATTTTCAACTTAACGAAAAAAAAGAGAAAAATAAGAGAGACGGGGGAAAAAATGGACAGTGTATTCTCCCGCCGACTCAAAAGAATTGAACAAAATCCGGCGTGTCAAGAGGAGGGAAATATTTCGGGGCAGACCTGTGACTTTTACCCCTCCCAGGAACTCGGGCGAGGCGCAATTTTTACTTTTTATCATATTTTTCGCATTCTCGGATTTTCTTAGGCGGCCGCACGAGAAAGCCGTAAGAGAGGACGAAGGCGGGAAGTGGAATATAAGACTGTGTGGGCAACGGGATGGAGTACGGAATCCGGGTAGTCTTTTGTTTCTTCTTCTTTTTCTATCCTACACTCTGGCTTTATATATCCATCTTCCTACATCCACCCGACTTGGTTAGCTTAGGAAATATATCGAGTGTCGGACGGGTTTGGGCAGGCAGTGTCGAACATTCCTAATTCGAAAAAGCCCTTCTAGATTTAACCCTGAATCGCCTGGAGATAGCAGAAACGAAATTTTAAAAAACGCTATGGTACTGAAAGGGGTTTAAGGTTGACAGGTTACAGATGGGAGGTGAGGGGATGAAAAACAGAGAAATAGACAGATAGATAGATGGATAGACATACAGACAGAAACAGATAGGTAAACAGACAGAAAGAATGAAAGAGAGATGGACAGAGAGACAGACAGAGAAATAAATAAATAATCCTAACGACGAGAACGGGACGAAAATTTATCCGTACCATCTTCCTGCTTGTTCGGTCGTCCTTTCTACCCTGGACCGGCCCAGTAAATGACGAGCTGGAAAGTTGGAAGACAAGGGGTAGAAAGGGGACGATATTTCAACCCGTGTTCTTCAAAATATTAACCGAGGTTTGGGGGAAATACATCATGTCGTCTGTAAATGGTGGGAGGAAAAGTTATTGAAAACGATTGAACATGGTGGAGTTAGCAGGGGAGGAAAATGTTATATATGTGTGTGTGTGTGTGCAAGTGGCAGTCTTTTCAGTTCTCTTTCCTCGATCTCTTTCTCTTGTATCTTTCTTTTTTTTTTAGATTTATTTCTGTTATCTCATCTCATCTTATCTCATCTCGGTTCACCTTAGCTCATCTCTTCTCTCTCTCTCTCTCTCTCTCTCTCTCTCTCTCTCTCTCTCTCTCTCTCTCACACACACACACACACACACACACACACACACACACACACATATATCATTACCCCCGCCAACGAGGTTGGAGGAGGTTATCAATTCATCTATGTTAGTCTGTTTGTCCATACGATATCTCCAACAGGTCTTCTTTTCAATGAAATTTTGTGGAAAGGTGGGTCATGGGCCAAGAAAGAATTGATTAAATTTCGAGGTGGATCCGGATCTGGATCCTATGTATCCCGCACAATATCTCCAAAAGTTCTCAATGAATCTCAATAAAATTTTGTGGAAGAGTGGGCCATGGGTCAAGGAACAATTGATTAAATTTGGGGGCGGATCCGGATCCTATGTATTCCACACAATATTTCCATGGATCCGGATCCAGATCCTTTTTAATGGCAATGATTGAAAAAGGCAATGATATTGGCAGAGGTATGCACTCTCTGAGTGTGTTCTAGTTTATTATATGAAACGCAAAAGTTTACGTAAGCATTGTAACATCTACACCGCAGTTCCCCAATAACTAGCACACACACACACCTATATTACTCTCATCACAAGCACAACGCAGACAGATAAAGGAGCGCGCGCGCGCACACACACACACACACACACACACACACACACACACACACACACACACACACACACACACACACACACACACACACACACACAGCAAAAAGAAATCTACTCCTGCTTAACGGAAGAACACATCAACACACACGTCTCCACGCTCTATCTCCCCAAACACACACACACACACACACACACACACACACACACACACACACACATCTTTCGCTCTTAATTGGACAACGCGGAGTAAAGTGAGGGACAATGGTTTGGCGAGATGTAGTGGAGGGAGGAGTGGTGGAGTAGGGTGTGGTGAAGTGGAATGAATGGGATGTGGAAGAGTGTGGTGCGGGGTGTGGCAAATAAGATGGGGAACGGTGGGTCGTGGTGTGGCAAGGTTGGGTGTCGTAGGGTGTGGTGTGATACGATGCAGTGTGGTGGTGTCAATTGTGGTGTTGTGTCGTAGGGTGAGGTGTAGTTTCATTAAGGTGAAGTGTTGTGGTGTGGTGTGGTGTGGTGTGGTGTGGTGTGGTGAATGGTATCGCAGGTGTAGGTTTGAGTCTAATAACCTTGCCTGTCCTTGTACTGAACCTGGCTATGATCAATACCTAAGGAGTACAACTTTGGATTCCATGTTTATTCTTCATTTGTTCTCGTTGTCTCCACACTTTTTTTTTTTTTCTTAAACCGAAGGAGCACAGTTTAGGGGGGTCCCTGCCTTCCTTTATTTATTCTTGTTAGCTGCCGACGATTTTCTTCAGCTTATGAAAGAATCCTCGTGTTCATCTCAGCTCATCTCAACCCCTTCGTTCGCACCTGCCCTCAACCTTTCCACCAAGTTTGGTCTACATCAAATCAAATCGGTTTAAGTTGTTTTGCCATGGGAGCTCCACTTTTGACCTAAAGCTCTCAAAAGCGATAGATCAACCTCTTGGCCGACCCTCAACCATTTCACTAGGCTTCGTTAAAATGAGATGAAACTGTTCGATAATACCATAATTCACTTTAACTTGGTAGAGATTTGTTTAAGCATTTTCTCACAGCTCGGTGGCAGAGTGAGACAAAGTTAGAGCTCTATAACCTTTTCATAGAACTTCGTGACTACCACCAAAGTCTACTGTGCATTCCTTGATATGGCAAGTTGGCAATTTTACGCCTAGCTGAAATGAACGGAGTATAGTACACGATTCGGTTACACTCCAACTTATTCAGGCAGTCAGTCAGAGGCAGACCAAGATCTTGAAATATCTGTGAGGATCTTAAAAAATTTCCTTACATTTTTAACCCCTTCGAGGTGTTGGATTCCCTAACATAGTTCAGTACAGCTAAGGGCAGATGATCAGCCTATTCTCCCTGGTGGTATAATGACTGAAAAACCTCCCATCACGTACTGGGGATCGAACTTATACAAGGACAACACTCAGACAAGGGCGTTCAAACCAGCAAATCGAGAAGCGTCCCAAACTGGTTAAGATCGTTGATAAATACGGATCTTGGGTAGGACAGGATGTGATGAGAGTATACGGTTGCCAGTGTGTGTGTGTGTGTGTGTGTGTGTGTGTGTGTGTGTGTGTGTGTGTGTGTGTGTGTGTGTGTGTGTGTGTGTGTGTGTGTGTGTGTGTGTGTGTGTGTGTGTGTGTGTGTGTGTGTGTGTGTGTGTGTGTGTGTGTGTGTGTGTGTGTGTGTGTGTGTGAGGATTAAAGAATAATATGGAAGTATACGATTCTGAAGGAAGGAATCAAGCATTTTATTACTTTCTTTTGCCCTATAGGAATGGTGGGTGGGGTGAGGTGCAGTAGGAAAGGGAAGAGAGACAGATGGAGGGGAAACATGAAGGATGCTGGGGAGAGGAAAGGATGGGGAAAGGGAAGCGGGGGAAAGAAGAGAGAACAGAGACAGGGAGACCATAAAATAGAGAAGAGAAAAAAAGAGGGACGAGGAGCAAAAAGAGACAGGAGAAAAGGAGGAGAGAAACAAAGGAATGGGAAGAAATAAATGAAAATATGACAAAATATGACAAAACAGAAGAGAGAGGAATGAAAAAGAGGGAACAGGAAGGAGAGAAATGAAAATAAGAGCATGGAAAGTAGAGAGAAGAGAGAAGAAGAGGAAGGGAGGAAGGGAAAAGAGGATAGAAAAAAAAACAAGAGGGAGAAAGGAGAGATGAGACAAGAAGTGATAAAGGACATAAGAAAAGACAGACAGGAGAGAAATTCAGTGAAGATTACAAGGGAAGGGAAGAAACAGAAAGACTGAAGTAGAAGAAAGAGAGGGGAGGAGGGAAGGGAAAGGAAGAAAAACAAGGAAAAAGGGAAGAGGAGAAGGAGGAAAGGAAAAGGAGGAAGGAAGGGAAGGGGAAGGAGAAGCAAGAGGAAGAGGAGAAGAGAGAAATGGAGACCTCTTTTACGGAGCCATTCTTTTCTCAAGTTAACACAATTGCACCAACACTTCACCCCTCCCACTTTCCCTCCCTTTCCCCCCTTACCTCTCCCGCCCTCCTGCCCTCCCTCACCGCCCCCACTTTTCCACTCTCCCCTAAATCCCTCCTTCCCTCCACCATTCCCTATCATCAGAGAGAGAGAGAGAGAGAGAGAGAGAGAGAGAGAGAGAAAGAGAGAGAGAGAATATATTGGATCGATGTCTCCCTTAGGACCTGATTGTCACTTATTCTCACACACATGTCAAGGGGTTCTTTTGGGGCCCTGAGAGAGAGAGAGAGAGATAGAGAGAGAGAGAGAATGGTCAACAAACAGGATGATATACAGACAGGAACGCATATATTAATACACAGAGAGAAAAATATGAAAATCTGAGTTAGATATCTATCAGTAGATATAAGCTGATAGATGGATAAACAAATATAGACAGACAGATAGATAGAAAGATAAATAGATATACTCCTATAGTTATACTCCTACAGTTAGACAGATTCAAAGGCTGACAAAAAAGCAGATAGATAGATAGATGGATAGATAGATAGATAGACAGAAAGACTGATAGGTAGGTAGGTAGATAGGTAGGTAGGTAGACAGGTCTGGAGAGAGAGAGAGAGAGAGAGAGAGAGAGAGAGAGAGAGAGAGAGAGCGGAGTCCTAGTGACCTGGGGATTCACTCTTCATCAATTAGGAGAGTGGGAGAAAAAAGGGGGGGGAGAGGTGGGGAGAGAGGGAAGAGGGAGAGGATGATGAAAGAAAGAGGAAGAGAGAGAGAGAGAGAGAGAGAGAGAGAGAGAGAGAGAGAGAGACGCAAGGGAAAGAGGAAACTAGTAGGTGGAAGAGACGTAGACGAGGATATGGGAAGCGAAAAATGGGAAAGCAGAAGCAACAAGAAAAAATGGTGAAAAGAGGGGGAGAGGTTGAGAGAGAGAGGGAATAGATGAGAAAAGGAAGAGGTAAAGGGAGGAATAGGGGAAACAGAGGGTGTGAAGAGGAGTAGGGAGAAAAAGGGAGGGCAAAGGAGAGACGAAGGAAGGGTGAGGAGGTGAGGGAGAGAAGGGGAGAGCCGAGAAAGAAAAGAGATGGATGAGGGAGAGAGTACGTGAGAGGATGAGAAGAGGGAAGTGTCAGGGATGAGTGAAGAAAGGGGAGAAAGTGAGGAGAGGCGAAAGTGGGGAAAAAGAGGGGAGTAACATGGGATAATGAGGGGAAAATCAGATAAGAAGGGAATGAAGGGAGAGGAGGAGGATATAGAGTGCTAAAAATAAGGGAGCTGGAGTGGTAGTGGGGTGTGTGGTAAGTGTGTAAATTAAGAGTGTATGGGTGTATTTAAGTGAACATGGATGCAAATAGACGTGTGTGTGTGTGTGTGTGTGTGTGTGTGTGTGTGTGTGTGTGTGTGTGTGTGTGTGTGTGTGTGTGTGTGTGTGTGTGTGTGTGTGTGTGTGTGTGTGTGTGTGTGTGTGTGTGTGTGTGTGTGTGTGTGTGTGGAGAAAGAATTTAAGTGAATGCAAGAGCGAAATTGTTGGTGGGCGTAACCTATGTGTAAGCGAAACTGAATTGACAAGAGAGACGACTATGTGTGTATGCGGGCGTGTGCGTATGTAAACTCAGCAAGAAGACCTGTGTGTGTGTGTGTGTGTGTGTGTGTGTGTGTGTGTGTGTGTGTGTGTGTGTGAGAGAGAGAGAGAGAGAGAGAGAGAGAGAGAGAGAGGCTGAGTTAGTGCCCCTGTATCTTCAATTTACCTGTGCGTGTTTACCTGATCTCCCTGTAAATGTACCTGTCTGTGGTGGGGAGGGGGAGGGGTTAAATGGAGGGGAGGAGGAGAAAGAAGAAGAGGAAGATGGTGGACGGGCAAACAGTGGAAGAGAAGGAGGAGGAGGAGGAGGAGGAGGAGGACGAGGAGGACGAGGAATGAGCAGGCGGAGCGGACGAGGATGATGAAAGGGGAAGGATATACAGATGGAGGAAAAGGAGAAAGAAGAAGGAGGAAAAGGAGAAGGAGTAAAAGAGAGAAGAATAGGAGGAGGGGGATGCGATGGAGTGGAGGGGAAGGAGGAGAGATGGGATGGAGTGGGGGGACGGGGAGGAGGAGGAAGATGAAATGAAGAGGAGAGGCAGCAGAAGGACAGAAGGAGGAGGAGGAAGATGGAGAAGGAAAGGAAGGAGCAAGATGGAGAGAAGAGAAGTAGGAGGAACAGCAAGATGGCCGCCTCCCAATATGTGTGTATGTGTGTGTGTGTGTGTGTGTGTGTGTGTGTGTGTGTGTGTGTGTGTGTGTGTGTGTGTGTGTGTGTGTGTGTGTGTGTGTGTGTGTGTGTGTGTGTGTGTGTGTGTGTGTGTGTGTGTGTGTGTGTGTGTGTGTGAAAGTGCCCCACCATTCTCAGCCCCCAAGGGAAATCTGAAAAGCTTTGTTAAATTCCCCCGGAGTCCTGGAACCACTAGCAATGGCAGTTCCAGAGCCACTTCCAGCGAGTAAATATTCAGGACTAGAAATTTACCACGCCCTCCCAAGACCCAAAAATGTTAACATTGTTGGCGTCGCGCTCAACTCCAGTCTCCCAAAAACCCGGAAAGAGAAGGGCATATGTTGGGGTGGAGAGACGATGGAGACAGATCGCCCTTATGACTCTTATCCACAAGGGCCAAAGTGCAGGGGTCTGGAGGGTCTCTGGGTTACGCTCTGGGGTGTCTGGGGGCGCGTGAATCCAGTAGAAGCGTTTTAATGCGGTCTGAAGGGCAATGGGGGGTGGTCTCTGGGGGGAGGAGCACCCTAGGAGGAGGAGCAGGAGGAGGAGGAGACGCCCTAGGAGGAGGAGGTACCCTAGGAGTGGAGGAGGAGGAGGAGGGACCGTTTTATTTGCAGACGCCCTGGCACTGCTTCTTACAAGATGCACGATAATAGTGCCACTTTTCTTCTTTGCCTCCTTGTCTCTTTGCTCTCTCTCTCTCTCTCTCTCTCTCTCTCTCTCTCTCACACACACACACACACACACACACACACACACACACACACACACACACACACACACACAACCTGTTTTCTTACAAGATATACAATAGCACACACTTCCCTTTTATCCCCTTCGTTCCTCCTCAAACCCCCACTCCCCCCCCCTCTCTCTCTCTCTCTCTCTCTCTCTCTCTCTCTCTCTCTCTCTCTCTCTCTCTCCACCGTGCAGTATTTTTGGTGTAAGTGGTTTTCATAATTTAATCAGTTTTAAGTGCCCCTCCCAGCTTCCCACACTCATTCTTTCTCTCTCTGTTCCCACCATCTCCGTCACCTCCCCTCATCTCTCTCTCTCTCTCTCTCTAGCTTTTCTTTCTTTCACATTACGTCTTCTCTCCCCCACGCCCCTCTCTCTCTTTCCTCTCCCCTTTTGCTTTCCCCCTCCCCCTGTCGCTTCTCCCCTCTAACTAGTACAATATCCTCCCCCTCATCTTGACTCTCTTCTCTCTCCCCCTCCCTACTCTTCCCTCCCTCTGTCCCCTCTCACTTCTCTCCCCACTTCCTTCCCTTCAACTTTCTTCCAGTCCACCATTTTATCAGCCAGTCCTCTCTCTCTCTCTCTCTCTCTCTCTCTCTCTCTCTCTCTCTCTCTCTCTCTCTCTCATACGTGCATATGTAAACTCCTTCACTGACGTTCGCCATTTGCACACACACGCACTCAGTCATACTAAAACATACAGATATACACGCACACACCCAAACATAAACATCGACATTAAATGGCCTTTGGTTCCTTCTTTCTTGCATAAAAAAAAATACACAGGCATACACAAGAAAACACATACACCGCCAAACTCAAACACACACACACTAAACTTCAGGCATACTCACACAAATACATACATACATACATACATACAAACATACATACATACATACACCATCAAGCTCAAACACACCCGCACACACCCAGGCTCGTATTCTCGCCCGTTAAGGAAGCTCCCAAACACCTCTTCCTTAGTAATTTATTTTTTTTGGATATGCGTGATTAATACCCTTCTGTACTGTATTTATGCAGAGTATGGGGATAATGGATGGATATATGTAACACAACAGAGAACCATAAGGCGTAAAAAGCAAAATAAATCGTTTAGGGAAAGGTGTTAGGGATATACGCGCCAACACTCTCAAGCTTCTGGCAAGGCTGGTGTGTGTGCGTGTGTGTGTGTGTGTGTGTGTGTGTGTTTTATCCCACTTTACTGCCTACTTGGGAGTGAGAAGTAACTTAATTCTGACGGTGATTCTTCAGAGCAACTCCCTCCTTACTTAAATTGCATAAACTTATACTGGCGCACTTAAATGATAAGGAGGGCACGCAGCAGCACTGGGGGGTTCTTTCGCGTCCGCACGGAGATAAGGATAAGAGCCAGACGGAGATGAGAAGTTAATGGGAAGAAATGCAAGGTGGAAAATTGAAACGACTGGGAGAGGGATAATAATTGTGAGGAGTGTGATTATTAACTAGAGAGAGAGAGAGAGAGAGGGAGAGAGAGAGAGAGACAGCAACTTAATAAAGCACGATATCTCTCCTCCCTAGACTCTTCAAAAATCAGTCCTACAGCGAATTTCAAGCATTGTTATTTTATCCACAATGTCGTTCGTTGAGATATATAGCAATTGGTACTTTTTTCATTTACTATTTAGTGGTCAAATCTGAGGTCCACATTCTCGTCGGGTAAGGAGGTTCCCTAACATCTCTTCCTTAACGATTTATTTTCCAAACGATTCATTAACATCCTTTGGTTTGCTTCTTATGTCTTTCCAATATCGACACAGATGGCATTGACAACACACAAAACATAGTAACAGAGCAGAACCAGAAATAAGTCGGTAAGGAAGAGGTGTTAGTAAGCTTCCTAACCGTACTAGAAAAATTTCGCCCTAAGTCCACTGCCTCGGACGGAGAGTGTTCGTGCAAGAGCAAATAATTTTTCTATATCTGTGTTGTTGTATCCATTTAGTGTTTTAAACTGATTTGTCTTTGAATCGACGCGCTGCCAGGGAGGACAAAGTCGAGATCTCAGTCTTTTTTCTTCTTTTCATAGTTTGCTTCGTGGAATTCGTTTTGTAGCCCTTCCCTGCACTGAGCCTAACTTAATTACGTCGTTACTTAAGTGCGGATCTGAAAACTGCACAGCATAGTCAGGGAGGGGTCTGAAAAGAGTCTTGAAAAGTGAATTACTTTTATATCCTGTAAATCCCAGCACTCTGTTAGCTTTCTTGACTAGTTCACTGTATTGATTAGGGATTTTATAATTGTGTGAAATATTGTCAGGTTTTTTATATATACATAAATAATGCTGGACATTAACATCATGATATACAGAATAAAACAACACACACACACCAAAACACTTTTCCACCTCCACACGTATGTCTCCCCTTCCCCTCAAATGTTCCCTCCCTGCCATTCCCTCCTGCTCACGTGGCTGAGGGGAAAAAAAAAATATGGAGAAAAAAAAGTGGAGAGGGAGGAGGGTTGAGTCAATGTGTGTGTGTCTTGCGTGGAAGTTGGGTTGTGTCTCGGCTGTAGAATGTGTGAGAAAGAAGTCTAGATGTAGCACTTTTGAGGCAGGATTTTGAGGGGAAGGAAGGTATGGCGATGGAGGGACGTGAAGAAGAGTGAGGAAGGAAGGGAGAGGAAGGAAAGGACGTAAGAGGAAGGGAGAGGAAGAGAGCATGCAGGTGGGATTTAGGAGGAGAAAAAGAGGAGGACAGAAAAAGAGGAGAATGGTGATGGAGGAAGAATGTGTTGGACGTGGAGGAGACAGACGACGTGAGAATGTAAGGAGTGAGGGAAGAGGAAGAGGAAATGGAGGTAGGACTTGGGGGAGGAACAGAAGAGGAAAAGAGGGAGCGGAGTGATAATGATGGAGGGATTGATGTGGGATGTAGAGGAAAGGGAGGAAGAGAGAAGGTAAGAGGGAGTAAGAGGGGATGGAAGAGAGACCAAGGCGTAAGGAAGAGAGAACAGACGCACACAGAAACACACAGGAATTATAAACAAAAATTGAATATCCTGAAAATTTAACTAACATGTGAAAGAAGAGAATAGAAGAGACGAATGAAGGTAGGATTTGGGGGAGAAGGAGAGAAGGACCGAAGAAGGAGAGGGGGGAGATTGTGTTGGACGTGGAGGAGAGGGAGAAAGGAGAAAGAGTTGGAGGGAGTTCGAGGAAATGAAGGAAAAAAAAAATAAGAAGAGATAAGGTGGTGCAGGAGGAATCAGAGAAGACGAAGAAGAGGTGGGAAAGATGCTGGAGAAGAAGACGAAAAGAAAGTAGGAGGAGGAAGATGAAGAAAAAGCAGAAGCAGTAAAAAGAGGAAGTAGAGGCTGTGAAGGGAGGAGGGCCCAAAGGAGAAGGACGAGGAGAAGCTAAAGGTGAGAAAGATATTACAGAAGAATATAGAAAAAATAAAGTAGAAGGAGGGAGAAGAAGAAGAAGAGGAGGAGGAGGAGGAGAATGAGGAGGAGGAGGATAAGGAGGAGGAGGAGGAGGAAGAGGGAGAAGAATGTGCGTGAAGGACGGAGAGGCTCAAAGGCTCTCCCCACTCATCTCACGATCACTAAACTTTTCTTCATACACGACACCCAACTCCAGAACGCTCTTGTTTATACTGTTTATATCTTGCTTTATCACATTGTTTTTCCTTGTTTAGCACATTGTTTTTCTTTGTTTATCACCTTGTCTTTCTTCCTATCTCTTGCTTGGCTTGCTTGTTTATCGTACTGTGTTTAAGTCTTTATTTCATTGATAAATTTATTTTCTTGATACATTGTTCCTCTGTCTTGCTTATATCATTTATTGTGCATATACTGATCACCTTCTTTATTGTCTTATTTACACCCCTTTTTCTTTCCTTATCTCCTTCCTTGTCTTTACTGATTCACTGTTTATCGAATTTTTTTGCTTCTTGCTTCCATACTGTTTTTCCTACTTGTCATCTATTTTATTCTCTTTTTTTATATTAATCTCTCTCTCTCTCTCTCTCTCTCTCTCTCTCTCTCTCTCTCTCTCTCTCTCTCTCTCTCTCTCTCTCTTTTATAGCAGGGCCTAGACGTCCATTATATTGTCAATGAGTAACCCTGACGACTCCATACAAGAGGTTATATGGAAATATGAGGCCTGTTCTCTCTCCCTCCATGGCCAACATAACACAGCATAACATAACATAACAACAGAGCATAACATAACATGGCATAACATAACATTCATGACAATCCTTCACCATTATTGTTCAGTCACTCTATCTTTCCTTGCCTTCATAGTTTCACTCCATCAGCTTTTATATCTTACATCAGCGCTCGCGAATCGAGGGCGGGTGTTATTTTTTTATCAGTGTGTGTGTGTGTGTGTGTGTGTGTGTGTGTGTGTGTGTGTGTGTGTGTGTGTGTGTGTGTGTGTGTGTGTGTGTGTGTGTGTGTGTGTGTGAAGAGTAACTCAACTAGTTTTTAACCGATTTCAACCAAACTTGGTGGAAGAGTTTATGGATAGCCCATGAACAAACCTACTGTCTTTGAGATCACTGGGTCAAAGGTCAAGGTCACAATCCTAAGTAAAACAATGACTCACCAAAACCGACATAAGAGATTTTATACATTTTAGATCAGACTTGGAGAAAAGGTTGACGGTAATGCAAGACGGAAGTGTTTCATTTTTTTTTTGAGCAATCAGCCAAAGGTCAAGGTCTCTGGGCAAGGTCAAAGTTCAACTCGAGAGTGTGTGTTTGTTAATAAAATCTTTCACACAGTTTTCATTCGATTATAACTAAACTTGGTGGAAAGGATGGAGGTCAGCCAAGGAGCACATCTATTTTTTCTTTTTCGTAGGACAACAGGTCAGGCGTCAAGGTCACAAGGCAAGGTTAACTTGCGCGGTTTTATCCCTCTCAGGCCAAACTCTGGGGAGGTGTTAAGGGTCAGCCAAGAAAAAAGGGATTAAATTTTGAAATCAGTCAGCCAAAGGTCAACGTCATAAGGTAAGGTCAAAGTTCAACTGGTTTGACTGTGTGTGAAGGATATATCTGTAATGGTTTTGATCCGATCTGAAACCAGTTTGGGGGATGAACTGAGGATCACCTAAAAGGCTGACTTACTGTCTCTGATAGCAATAGGTCAAAGATTAAGGTCACATTGCAAGGTCAACTAAGCAGTTTTCATACAAAGTAAACTAAACTTTGAGGAAGGATTCAGGTTAAATTAAGTATAAAGATATTCGGTTTTAAGAGTAATTACCCAAAAGACAAGGTCACAGGGAAAGATCAAAGGTCAAGGTCACTCGGCAAAGTCAACACACATACACCAAAAATCTGATTTGAGCCAAAGTTGGTGGAAGGGTTAAGGGTTAGACAAAAATTAAGTTGGTCGATTTTTGACTAATCTGCCGAAGGTCAAGGTCAATGGTCAAAGTCAAATAATAGTTGAGGGTCGCGGATGTTGCTTTATTTTAGCGCTCCTTCTTGTCAAATATTATTATTATTACTTTCTTTTTTTTTTTGCATTATGTTTTCACCTTTACCCAGTTCACGTGTTTTTTTGTTTTTTTTTCATATCTTCAAAAATTCTAAAGACTGACTTTCTCCTCATAAAACGAATCAATTTGCCGTCCAATCATGCTCCCCATCCTTGCTGCAAGACAGACAGACAGACAGACACACACACAGACACACACACACACACACACACACACACACACACACACACACACACACACACACACACACACACACACACACACACACACACACACACACACACACACACACACGCACGCACGCGCGCGCACGCACGCGCACGCGCGCGCAGGCACATCCATCCATCCATCCTCCCCCCACACAATCCTATAAACACACACGAACACCATCCTAAATATCCTCCAAGCTGAAGTCAATCCCCCTCACCCCCTTATAGAACCGACTCCCTCCTCCCCCCTCAAAGTTGCTTGCAAGAGGAGGGGCCAAACAGTAAACATTCGTGAGCCTGTGTGTGGAACCGATGCCACACGAAATGACCCACGCACGGTTAAACACTATTACAAACACAAGCACGCACGCACGCACGCACACACACACACACACACACACACACACACACACACACACACACACACACACACACACACACACAACCCTCACACACTCATTAATCAATACACACATACAGTCACATTCTCACACATACAGTACATGCACATAAACATATAAAGAGAATCATATATTTATACAAACGCACATACTAAACACACACACACACACACACACACACACACACACACACACACACACACACACACATTTACACGGCTATAATGAAGCACACATCACTACTGCATGCACACCTTCACACCATCAAATGCGTTGACACAAGACATGCTAAGCTAAATACAAACACGCATACCACGCACACACCTAAAGCACGCGATCACACACACACACACACACACACACACACACACACACACACACACACACACACACAAAGCATACATACAGACAGTACATACACCAATTATCAATACACTAGTACAGTACATCACATTCTCTCTCTCTCTCTCTCTCTCTCTCTCTCTCTCTCTCTCTCTCTCTCTCTCTCTCTCTCTCTCTCTCTCTCTCTCTCTCTCTCTCTCACGGGAACCTGTTTGTGAGGCAAGAGGTGTCAGTCAATGGGCAAATGTATATCGGGAGGAGAATCCAATCTAGCCCCGATAACCGATAGCAAACAGGATACCGAAGGGCCTGTGCCGATATAGTGAGGGTCTGTTTATCTATCGGTCTTACTGTCTATCTGGTTTCCGATATCAAGAAGGTCTTATGTCGATTTGGGTACAAGTGAGGATATGTCTGTTTATTTATGTCTACCTGTCTATCTGTCTGCCAGTCTGTCTATCTGTCTTTCTATCTTTCGTTTCTAGGTTCAAATTTCACATGGTAATTCCCAGATGGCAGCACCGTCTAATCCCTCTTCTTTCCCCCTGTGTAAAATGATCAAGATGGAAACTATTATCCTTCCTTTTGCCATGACGCCTACCCCCACAAAAGAAACCTTCATTCTATACCCAAGAGAACCTAAAATGAGCTGGCGAATTTAAAGTGAAACCCTCTGAAAAGTTGTATGAAACCCAGATTGAACCTAAAATGGACAAAAAGTGAGCGAGAATCGAAAGAAACGTAGGTAGGTAAATGTTAAGTGGAACCCTACCTAGTCAAGAAAAAAAAAATCTACCCAGTTACACAGAGCCCAGAGAACCCAGACAGAACCCAAACTGAACCCAGATCAATAAGCCGGGTTCTTGGGTGAGGCACCGCAGGTATTAGGACGATCACCAGGATACAACAGAAGCCTTTCATCAATACCTAGACACGAAAATGAACCCAGAATGAGCTGGAATAGACGAATTTAAAGTGAAACCCTCTGAAAACCTATATGAGACCCTGAATGAACCCAGACAGAACCCAGAGTGAACCGGGATCGACAAGACTGATTCCTGGATGAGGCAAGGCAGGTATTAGAGTCATCACTAGCTACAAAACAAACCCTCAGTCAGTACCTACATGAAAGCAAAATTTGAAGCTGAACCCCCTTTAAAACCTCCACGAAACCCAGACAAAACCCGGGATGGACAAGCCTGGATCCTGGGTGGGGCAAAGCAGGTATTACGGCCATCGCCAGACACAAAAGAAGGCCTCAATCAGACCCCCCTTGATGATATGTTCCTCAGACCCCCAAAGCACACAGCAGCACAGGCTCATCATCCCCCTGTTTACCTCTGTACCTACAACTTGACTGCCATGTACTCTCTCTCTCTCTCTCTCTCTCTCTCTCTCTCTCTCTCTCTCGGCAGGCCATTTCAACCGGGTGTGTCCTTACTGCTCTTAGATCGCTGGCTTTCGTTGCAGCTGCGTTTTGTTTTGCGGCCGTTCGATTTCCCGTCAGCTTGTCCTGCCGCTGGACGTGCATGATCGTCAAGTTCTTTTCTCGTCATTTTACATCACCTTCACTCAAGGGCAGAACCAAGGGGGGGGGGCTGCCACTCCCCTCTTAACCGAGGAATTTAGAGATACATGTTGTTTTTGCTTATATACGCCGGGAATTCAAAATGAAGAGAAGTATTGATGTTCTCCAGTATCATTCTTAACATTTGATCTGCCTTACACATCACGTCTTTTCAGTTAATTCTACTAAAATAGACGACTATCATGGGCATAACCATTTACTACTATAACTTTAATTACTGAACACCACAAGATGTAACAAAAAATCTGGTTACACAACTTTTAAAGTCAGTTCCCTTAAAAAATAATTACAAAAGTCTGCAATGGGCGCACGTCTTTTCCTTTATTAGACGAGCTTTTGATTTATTCCGCCAACTCTCATCTTTACCTTCAACTTGTGGTCTAGTGGTCTAAGGTGCCGATCGGGTGAGGGTCAAATGCTGTGTATATAGATTCGAATCCCACAAAGGCGACAGGAAGTTCTTTGTAACGGAAGCTAATCATACTAAGGATATAGGCCGGTCGTACTAGGGATATAGGCTGGTGGTACTAGGGATATAGGCCGGCCGTACTAGGGATATAGGTCTGGTCGTACTAGGGATATAGGCTGGTGGTACTAGGGATATAGGCTGGTGGTACTAGGAATATAGGCTGGTGGTACTAGGGATATAGGCCGGTCGTACTAGGGATACAGGCTGGTCGTACAAGGGATATAGGCCGGTCGTACTAGGGATATAGGCCGGTCGTACTTGGGATATAGGCCGCTTACCTACATTAAATCTTTTGCTTGAGTTTGGTGCCCTAACCTTTGTCTCTTCTTTATAACGGAGATAATTAATGGACTTCTTTCTTCATCTCCTTTTCCAATTCTCAAACAGAACATAGGGGTAAAAAAAAATGTTAGAATGGAAAGATAAAAAGTTGTAAAAAAAAAATAAAAGGAAAAATGTTGAAAATGAAAAAGTCGGAACAGAGAGAGAGAGAGAGAGAGAGAGAGAGAGAGAGAGAGAGAGAAGGCCGAGGAATGGAGAACAAAAAAAAAGGAAAAAGAAACACAGGGTAGAGACGGAGGGAGGGAAATGAAAAGAGTGGAGTGAAAGGGTTTGCGAGGGGGAAAAGGAGGGAAAGGAAACGTAGAGATAGACAGAAGAAAGGGAAACAAAGGAAGAAGATGAGGAGGAGGGAGGAGAGGGAAGAGAATGGGAAACGAAGCGGAAAAGGAAGAAGAGGTAAAGAAGAGGGATAGGAAGAAGGGAAAAAATTGAAAGGGAGAGAGAAGGGAGTGATGCAGAAAAGAATGGGAAGAGGAGGGGAGTGGGAAGAGAGAAGAGGAAGTGGATGACGGGAAGATATGCGTGGCGGAGACAAAAGGGAATGGCGTGAGGTGGAAAGAGGGGAGAAAAAAGATGTAGGCTGTGAGGGGAGAGGGGAGGGAAGGGAGGGGAGGGAGGGGGGAAAAGTCAATAATAAGTTCATAATAACCTTGCCCAAGTACCGTTGCCCCAGACTAGGGTGGTTGGGGCAGAAGGGAGGGAGAGGAGTGGGAGTGCGTGAGGAGAAGGGGGAAATCAGGGGGAATGAGGGTGAGAAAAGGGAGGAGGTAATCGAGGAGAGGTGAAGTAAGGAGGAGAGAGGCAGGAACAATGCAGGATTCAGAGTGAGGCGAAGGGAGAAGGGATGGGGAAGGAAGGAAGAGTAGAAAAGAAAGGCAGCCAGAGAAACAGACGGAGGCAGAGAAAGACAGGCACAAGACAGAAACGAAACCGATGAAACGAGATGAGAACCGATACAAAGACAGAATTAGAAGTACAGACAGAGACAGAGAGACAGACAGAAATTGAGAGAAACTTCAGCACGCACACCAAAACAGAAAGAAAGACAGACAGACGCAAAGTGAGACGGAGACCAGGACACGCAAACAGAAAGAAGGACAGAAAGTTAAAGACAGAATGACACATACAGGCAAAGAGAGAATCAATACAAGAGGAAGGAGGGTTGGATGAAGGAGAACGACACAGAAATTCAAGAGTAAAAGTAATGGGAGCTGTAGGGAAGGGGAACAAAGACAAAACTTAGAGTAAGAGGAAGGGAAATAGGGGAAGGGGAGAGACAGACAGAAGCGAGTAAGAGAGGGGGGAGCTGGAGGAAGGGAAGACAGAAATGGATTCAAGATTAAGAGGAAAGGGAGTTCGGGAGGGTAGAGACAGACAGAATCAAGAGTAGGAGAGGGGGTTAGTTGGGGAAAGGGGAAAGACGATAAGAGGAGGGGGTTGGGGAAATGAAAAGACAGACCAAATCAAGAGTAAATGGAAGAAAAGTTGGGGAAGGAAGAGACAGACAGAAACAAGAGTAAGAGGAGAGGGGGTGGGGAGGGTGTAAGAGGGGCAGGGCAAGAGGAAACAATCCCCTAAAGTGTGGTAATAATTGCATTAGGCCATCGCTGCTCTCTCCCCAGGGGCGGCCAATCACAGCGGGGAGGGGTGGGGTGGGGGTGGGGGGAGAGTGTCATTTATTTCAACCCCAACCTTCAAACCCCCATTCACCCGCACCCTCGATCTGGTGTGTGTGTGTGTGTGTGTGTGTGTGTGTGTGTGTGTGTGTGTGTGTGTGTGTGTGTGTGTTTATGGGGGTGAAGGGAAAAATAAACAAGAGTCGACCAATCACAGGAGGTCAATGATGGTGCTTTTTCATTTTTTTTTTTTCAATCTCCACCCCCTCAAAACCCCAACCCCCTGAACTTGGTAGTGTGGTGGGGTTTCAGGAGGGTTTTCGGAAGGGTAGGTGGGAGGAAGAAGAGGTGGACTGGGGGACAGGGAGAAAGAGAAGGGAGACAAGAAAAAGAGGAATGTTTGAAGATGAGGAGGAAAGGTAAAAAGCTCACTAGTCCCATCCCCACCAATCATCAACTCCAACCCTTAAAGTGATGGAGTTTTGGGCAGGTAAAGGTGGAGAGAGAGGATGAGGGAAGGGTATTTAAATGAGGGGGAGATGGAGATAAGGCTTGAAAGGTGGAGGAAAGGGAGACTGATGGAGAGAGGGAGAACTGGACTGGATTTGGAGAGAAGGGAACCTGGAAGGAAGAAGAGGGTTTAAACGGAAGAAAGAAGGCAAGGAGAGAAGAAAATGGTTAGGTGGAGTGTTTGTATAGTCCAGTCTCACTTTTCAGTCCCTTCGAAGCATTTTTTTTTCTTTTTTTCTTGGGGGGGGGGGCTGGGGACTAGAGAAAGAGAGTAGGAGAGACTGACGGAGAGAAGATTTTAAAAGATGATATCTGAAGAAAATGTGGAAAGACAGAAAGGGTGAGTGAAAGAGGGAGGGGTAAAAAAAAAGGTGAGATTTTTGGCAGGGTGTTTGAAGTGGAGGGGAGAGAGACGGAGAGAAAGGGAGGCTTGGACTGGGGGGGGAGGGGGGGAGGAAGGTTTGGCTTAAGTAAGAGAATGGGGTTGGAAGGAGGAGGGGGAGGGAGGCGGAAGGAAGGGGGGAAACTGAAAGAAAAACAAAACAAGGAGAAAAATTAGGCTGCGTCTGTTACCACCTCTTCTTTTTCTGCTTCTTCTCGAAACAAAGGGCATAAAACAGCATAAAAGAGGGTGCTAACTCTCTCGGCCTCATACGATTTACTCTCATCTAGAAGAAAAGAAAAAGAAAATGAAATTGTCTTGCATTAGATAGAACAGAATGAATATCACTGGAGAATTAAAGAAGGAAGTAGGGAAAAGCGGAAATGAAAAAGTTACCTAAAAAGGAAAGTAGGTTAATTGTCCTACCTGCTCACGTTGCTGTTCTTGCTCTTCCTCTTAATAACAAGGCTCCCTTTTTTCTCTTACTTCTCCTGTATAACTCCTCTTTCTGCTCCACATTTTTTTCCTTCTACTTCTCCTCTCTCCACCTCACGTATTTATGTTTTCTCGTCCTCCTCTCCCTCCTCTTCCTTGTACCCCTCGTATCTATCTTCTTATCCCCCCTTCTGCTAACTTTTTTATTTACACTCCTCTTACTCCTTCTCCTCCTGTTACTCATCTTACCCTTCTCCCCCCTCCACTGTTTTCGTCGCTTGCTTTATTCCTTCTCCTTCACCACTCGTTACTCTTGCTGTTCCTTCTCCTCCTTCTCGTCCTCCTCCTTCTCTTGTTCTTCCTCTCCTTCTATATTTGTTTCTTCCTCTTCTTACCATTTCCCCATCATCAACTCTTACATCTGCTCTACGCCAATGATCCTCCACTCTCCTCCCCTTCTCTCCCCCTTCCCTTTCCCTCCTTCCCCCTTCTTCTTTCTCTCACTCCCTCCCCCTCCCTCTCCCATCAGCCAATCAGAGTTCCTGACGGGGTGACGCTGAGGGCCAACTCCCTCCCCTCTTCTCCCCTCCCTTCCCATTCCCCTCCTTTCCCCTCCTCCCCTGCCCATTGATTCCCCTTTCGCCCTATCCTCTCTCCCCTCACCTCCTCCCTCCTCCTCAGTTCCTCTCCCTTGTCTCTTCCTGTCCTCTTCCCTTAACCTTTCTCCCCTCCCGTCCCTCTGTCCGGCCATGCGTCTCCTCTTCCCCTCTTCAATCCCCTCCCCTCTCATCCCCTTCTTCTTCATCTCTCTCTTCTCCCTTCCATTCGTTTCTCTTGTCTCCTCAATTCTCCATTTTTCCCAACACCCTCTCCTCCTATCCTCTCCCCTCTCTCTCCCTTCCCTCTCCTCTCTCCTCCACGTCTCTACCCCCTCCCTCTCCTCTCTCTTCCCCCTTTCTCACCCCTCCCTCTCCTCCCTCCTCCCCTTCTCACCTCCCCTACTCCCCTCGCCATTGATTCCCCTCACACAGTTTTAATGGAGGTTGGTCCTTTGGGAAATATTTCAAGTGTAGTCAAGAGGTAATGTATTCTCTCTCTTCCTCCCTTTCTCTTTCCCCCCCCCCACTCTCTCTCTCTCTCTCCTACCGTTCTTCTCATCGCTTACTTCTTCCGTCCGTCCGTCCGACCCTCCCTCCCTATTCTCTCCTCATTTCCTCCATCTATTCCCTCCTTGTTTCTTCTTTTTCCCCCCTTCCCACCCTCCCTCCCTCCCTCTCTCTCTCTTTCCTTCCTCCCTCTCCCCCTCTCTCCCTCCCTCCCTCTTCCTCCCTTTCTGATAGGCAATTGATGAGTGTTATGATCCTAATCAACTTAACCTTCCTTTTCTCTCCCTTCCCCTCCTTCCCCCTCCTTTCTGTTTCTCTCCCTCCTTTTCCCTCTCTTCTTCTCCCTCTTCCTCCCTCTTTCGGTCCTTCTCCCCACTCTTCCTCTGCCTCCTTTCCCCTCCCTCTCTCTCTCTCTCTCTCTCTTCTTCCTCCTCTCTCCTTTCTCTTCTCCTCCTGCTCCCTCTCTTTTTCCACCTCTTTTGCCTCTCTTTTTCTCCCTCCCACCCCTCTTTCTCCTTGCTTCCCTCTGTTCTTTCCCTCCTCCTCCCTTTCTCTTTATCTCCCTCCTACCTCTGTATCTGTCCCTCCTATCTCTCTCTTTTACTCTTCCCATTCTACCCTTCTCACTTGCTCCCTCCTTTCTCTTCCTCTCTCTCTCTCTCTCTCTCTCTCTCTCTCTCTCTCTCTCTCTCACGGTCATCAAACAGGGGTCTGATGTGATTGGACCGGGTTGCGACAATTTGATTCCTTCAGTTTCAAGGGGAGACCAATATCTCTCTCTCTCTCTCTCTCTCTCTCTCTCTCTCTCTCTCTCTCTCAGGTAAGGGGAGGCAACAGGGTTTAAAACACGGCAAGGGGGTTTGGATTGACTTGAAGGTTTTGAGTTTTTTTTAGATATTTTTTTTTTTTACTTCTTTGTGTTATTTTTCTTCAGGACTTCCAATGTATTTCCTTTTTCTTGCTTCTAGATCTCAATCCCTCCATTTACTAACTCGAAATAGGGTTGGGGTGATGGTAGTAGTAAAGGTAATTATGATTATAGAGATGATTATGATGATACTGATGATAATAATAATTCTGATAACACGAATGAGAGAGATGACAATGATGGTGATGATGAGAATGTGGATATTGAGGATATTAATTTGATGACCACTAAGTTTATCACACAAATGTCTATAATTAGCGGATACCTAGTTAATATGTCTCGTTGTGTGTGTGTGTGTGTGTGTGTGTGTGTGTGTGTGTGTGTGTGTGTGTGTGTGTGTGTGTGTGTGTGTGTGTGTGTGTGTGTGTGTGTGTGTGTGTGTGTATACTAGCAGGTTGTATGCATGTCCAGCCGTCATTCACTCTATGCATGAAGATAAGGGAGGGAAATACCTTGCTAAATTACAAGTTCCAAGCAGGAGTAAGACAGAGTATGTATTCACCTCTGTAAATGGTTGGGGAAAGGTGGAATGGCTGGACAGAGAAAGAGAGAGAGAGAGAGAGAGAGAGAGAGAGAGAGAGAGAGAGAGAGAGGGGGGGGGAAGGGGGAATGGTGAGGGAAAGAGAGAGTGGGAGGAGGGGAACAGTGGGGGAGGGAGTGAGGAGGGAGGAATGGGGAGGAAAAAATAAGTTGGGGAGGAAGTGGGTGAGAGGGAGAATGGGGAGAACGTGAAGGAAATGAGAATAGGGGAGGGGAAAAGGGTGAAAATGGAAAGGATAGAGAGAAAGTGAGGTAAAGAGAGAGAGGGTGGGAGAAAGGGGGGAGACGGAAGTGAAAGAGGAAAAGGAAAGGGAATGGAAAGAGAGAAAGGAAGAGGAAGGAGGAAGAAGGAGAGGGAAGGGAACGGGAGGAGGGGAGAAAGCGAGGAAGAGAGAGGAGGAAGGGGAGGAAAGAAGACGAGGGGTGATGAGGTAGGAGTAAGAGAGGAGTCAGGGGAAGGGAAGGGGATAATGGAAGGAAAGGAGAGGGAGAGGGAGGGGAAGAGAGAGGAGGAACCTTAGTTAATTCCCTGTCTTATGTATACGAAAATTGAGTTAATGAATAGGTATGTCTGTGTGTCTGAGTGTGCCTGTGTAAGTGCCCAGTGACAGTGCCTCAGGGTGCAATTTCCTCCTTGACTCGTGTGTGTGTGTGTGTGTGTGTGTGTGTGTGTGTGTGTGTGTGTGTGTGTGTGTGTGTGTGTGTGTGTGTGTGTGTGTGTGTGTGTGTGTGTGTGTGTGTGTGTGTGTGTGTGTGTGTACTAAAAAAAACTATATCTTTCGTATACGCCATCTGTTTTGAGGAAATGTGTATATCTGTGTGCATGATTCTGGTGTATTACTCACTAAAACTGCTATTGGCCTCCACCACTACAGCCTGTGCTTCTTTGTGCTTGAAAACTAACGCATGTGTGTGTGTTTACCCAAGAGCACGTTCATTGATGTATTATGCAGCCTGGATGTAAGTACCGAGGTAGTATCATTGCAAGAATACCGTAGTGTGTATTTATGAAAGATAGCCTATGTGTTTAACCTGAAACTTTTATGTGGGCTCGAACGTGTGTAAGAAAGAGATGGATTAGATAGATAGATGGATAGCTAGAGAGAGAGAGAGAGGAGTGTGTGTGTGTGTGTGTGTGTGTGTGTGTGTGTGTGTGTGTGTGTGTGTGTGTGTGTGTGTGTGTGTGTGTGTGTGTGTGTGTGTGTGTGTGTGTGTGTGTGTGTGTGTGTGTGTGTGTGTGTGTGTGTGTGTGTGTGTGTGTGTGTGTGTGTGTGTGTGTATTCGTCACAGTGAATTCCCATGAATGTGTGTGTCTGAGAAACCCGCCCACCCACGAGACACACCCTCATTTTACCCTCCCCCTACACCCCTTCCCCCACTCTCAGCCCCACCCCAGCCCCTTTCCCTTCTCCTCTTCCCCCACTCTCAACCCCACAACCACACCCACACTCCTTTCTTTACACCTCTTCCCCAGCCCATCCAACCCCACTCTCACCCTTACACCCCTTCCCCCGAACCCCTTCCCCAACCCTCCCAACTCCACCCCCACAACCACACCCCTTCCCCCATATCCATCACGCTAACCTCCACATAACCCATCCCCACACCACCTCACCCTGCCCTCACTCAACACACCTTCAACCACCCTCAACCCCTCCCCACACTCACACCCCTTCCCCACGCCCCGCACCCCTCACGCTACCTTCCACACCCCCATCTCACCCAGACCTCAAACCCTTTCACCCTCACTCCTTTCCCCGCACCCCTCACTCTACCCTCCACACCCTCACACCTCGTCGTCCTCCACACTCCCCATCCTACCCTCGTCAACCCCAGGACAACACCCCGGCCTCACCCCGACCCCCACACCCTTTCCGGTATTGCAGAGTCACCCTCGTTCCCCGTCACTCACATTACCACTCCCACCACCGTCATTCATGAATCACCTCACTTCCCAGACACTGATTCATTTTCTTCGGTTACATTTCATTTCTGTACAACACGCGTTCATCCTTTAGTCCTTTTAGCTGAGTTTTTTTTTTCTATTCTACTCCTGCTTCCACCAGGCGACGTTAAATAGTTTACAGAGGGCATTAGTTGATCATATTCAGAGGCTAATATCTAATCCCTTCATTTCGAAGTTTGTAATAATACTAGTAACATTGTCTGGCAGTAAGAGCAATTAAATAAAAAAAATCTGTCAGCTGATTTATGGGACTATGCATCTGCCTGACATTCTTCCTTACAGGAAGTCAGTCAGAACGTCCCTGTCTGAGAACCTGACTATCCAGAAACTGCTCAACTTACAATACAGACTAGGTATGTAAAATCCATCCCAGACAATTTACCAACAAAGCTCCAGGTCCAGATGAAATTCCTCCAATTATTTTTTTAAAATTGCTCCCCAGAACTTGCCTCTGCTCTAGCTAAATTGTTCAGGCAATGCATACGTACTTCTTCATTCCCTAATTCTTGGAAAGAAGCCAATATCCACCCAATTCTGAAAAAAGGAAGTTCCTCTGACCCCTATGATTACAGACCATTAGCTATCACGTCTTCTCTTGGTAAAGTATTTGAGATTGTAATTAATAAGCACACAGTTAAACATCTTGAATCCAACAACTTAATCAGTGACAGACAGTGTGGTTTCCGGCACGAAAGATCTTCCATCAATACATTCAATCTCCTGACTCATACCATCCATCAATCAATTGACCAACATCGAGAAACTCATGCAGTAGCCCATGAGATTTCCAAAGCTTTTGACAGAGTATGGCACCGTTCCCTGCTATCCAAACTCCCTTGCAGTGGACTAACGTCTTTTGTTCCTCTGATTTCCTCATCTCTCAGCAACAGAAAGATAAAGGTAAAAGGAAATGATGTATATTCCAATATCCACTCAATTTATGCCGGCGTGCCACAAGGATCGGTTCTGGCTCCAACCCTATTCCTAATTCATATTAATGAGCTCTTATGTCACCCACAATCCCATCCATTCATATACAGATGACTCAACACTTCACAGTTCATTCACACTTAAACACCCATTTTCAAACTTTAACATCTCTAATTCACAACTCTGTACAGCCATCTCCAAAAATCAAGACTTATCTAAGATCACTGAATGGGGACAAAATAACACTGTCTCATTTAATCCCAGAAAAACCAAATATATACAAATTACTAACAGATAGCTATTGCCAGATTCCTATATTATTTTCAGTATACTAGTGTTCCTATCTCTAATAAATTCTCGGAGTTTCAGTTAACAATTTCCTTAGCTGGACCTTTCATGTCAGACTGACTGCTAAAGCCGCCTCAAAGAAGCTTGGATTATTGTGCAGAGTCCGTGACTTCTTCTCTGACGAGCAGTTAGATATAATTTATGTCATGTGCGCTCTCAGCTGGAATATTGCTCACCCTTGTGAAATGGATGTGGTAAGCTTGCACTAAAACAACTAGACAAAACTCAGAACAAAGCTGTTAGAACTATCAATAACCCTGCTATTACAAATAAACTACCTTCCCTACAAGTAAGAAGGAATGTTGCGTCCCTTGCATTATTTTAAAGGTATGGCAAATGCTTTGACGAAGTTGCATCCACTGTGCCACCTCTCCATGCTTTCCCCGCGCTACACGGGCATCTGGTAGAGCTCATGACTGGAATATCACACAGCCATATTGCAGAACTTCTACCTATCAGGATCCTTTTATTCCCCGAACTGTATCTCCTTGGAACTCGCTTCCCCAGAGTTGTTTCCCCCCCAGACTTCAACCTACATCTGTTCAAATCTAACTGTTTCAGATATTTTATGAATGGAGGACACCAGTAACCTGATGTAAGGATTATTTTTTTTTTATTCATTTGTTTTTCTTTCCTCCGTTCTGTTATTGAAAAAAGACAAAGGAATGAAGAAAAGCACTGAACACAACATAGGTCTTTTACACGCTGTTTTGTTTTTTATATAAAGAAGGCTATACTCTGTTCATCTTAACTAAGGGTAACATTGGAATCAATCCATCCTGAATGCTGAGATATCACATAAGGTCAATACTAAAATATGAAACTAGTCACAAAGAAGTCACGGAAGGGATGTAGAGCCGTAGTACTGTCTTATTCTGCCACTACGCTATGGGATATAAGAAACAAAAGGACGCAAAATCCCCTCATGATTACAGTGCCTGGACTATATGACTACAATATTTACCTCCGCCAAGGAGAATATGTTTTTGCCTGCGTTGGTTTGTTTGTTTGTTTGGTTATGTTTGTTTCTTTGTCTATCTTTCTGCTAGCAGGATTATCAAAAAAAGCTATGAACAAGAATTGATTACATTTGGGGGCTGATCCGGATCCGGATCCGGCTTCATTATAATAGCAATGGCATTGGCGGAGGTATGCGTCCTCTGAGTGCTTTCTGGTTTGTACTTTAGGTATACGATCTGGACTCCAGCTTAGTTAATCAGAAGCCCAAGATGTGTAATGGAAATATTGACTGAAACTGTACATACACACTTGCAGCCTCTGGCCACACCATGAACCACTGACCTGTAACAAAGGAAAATTTAAAATCACTTTAAGAATATACAGTTATTAACCTCTTTGATCACAAGTCTGTTACTATTATATTCTTCTTCTTCCAAACGATTTACTGAGCTTAGGAGAGACTTTAAGAATAATGTAGGACAATATAATTATAGGCTTCTTTAAACCCTATAATACTTTGAGGGCCTCCTAGGTTGAATAGAACAGTCGGGAGATTATAAAGAATAAATTTTTAATGTCTTCGGGCACAAGGGGCTAAGAAGATTGTGGGAGTCGTATCTCTCTCTCTCTCTCTCTCTCTCTCTCTCTCTCTCTCTCTCTCTCTCTCTCTCTCTCCAATTCTGTCGTTTCCCCACTACATCTTATATTTTTTTCTTATCCCTTTCGTTTCTTCTTTCCTTCTTCTTTTCCCTTTATCTTGTTACCTCTTCTTTGTTATATATTTTTTTTCTGATGTTTTTCGTGTTAATAATGATTGTATTGTTTGTATATCCTTGTTCAACAGATTGATAAGCACGCGGAAACATTACTATATTTATCTCCACAGACAGATAGATAGATAGATGATATG